>NC_067151.1:55644984-55844984 GCF_903995435.1 Acomys russatus
ACATACTTATGAAAGTGGGTTCTAATAATACATTTATGTTAAATTTTAATACTAATCAGGTTTGTTTCTCCAAATTACTATATACTCCAAAATACCATAATTTTTTTTCAGCCATAGAAGATGTACCCTGCTTTCATAATCTTACCAGCATTAAATTTTGGCAGCTTTACTGCAGAAAATAGACCCAGGAAAACATTCAAATGATAAAAATGTGTGAATACACCCAAATCAGAAAGAAAGCCATTCGAAGCATTCTGGGAACCTCTCTGTGGTCTAGGTGGTAAGCGATCCCCTGGGAAAGATGGGGTCTTACAACAACATGGGCTCATTTTGACAATTTGTTAACTATATTTAGAAGTTGGGTGCAGTGGTGGGCCCACATAGTCCTAACTTCTTGTGCTGAGGAGACTGACTGGAAGGTCACTGTGGCCAGGAGGTAGAGATCAGCTTGGGTACCTACAAGCTCCTGAATCATAACCCAATGTGCCTACATAGAACATAAACCTTTGCTTGGCTTCTTATGCTTATCAAGACCTTGGTAATATCTGTTTCTACTGTTTCATATGGTTTACACTTGGCAGTTGCTCTGGAACACTAAATTCTATATATGTATAGCAGTTTATCTAATAAACTACAAATGTCTACCAAAGTTCGCTCCCAATTTTCAGCCGTTATAAACTGTGTGGCAATGAATATTGTGTGTGCGTGCTTTCACAAATATAAGCATAAGCATCCTTGGTCATGTATCTAGAAATGAAACTGCTTGGTAGCAAGTGAGGGCCACTCGTATGTATTAGACACCGTCAAGCTGCTTTTTAGTTAGAAAAGTCACCTTCTAAGCTGGGTGGTGGCAGCAGGTGCCTTTTATTCCAGCACTCAGGTGAGTTCCACAGCAGCCAGGGCTACACAGAGAAATGCCATCTAGAAAAACAAATGGAAACAAAGCAAAAAGGTCTTTTCCTATATTCATTTTGTGATACGACAAAAACTTACCAATTATTTGGGGACTAACTTGTAGTGGCAGAAAGGACTAAAATAGATTCAATATCTTTCTTCATCTTGAGACCAACGAATTTCATTTTTTCTTTTCTATTCTTTTCTTTTTCTTTTTCTTTTTTTCTTTTTTTCTTTTTTCTCTTTTTTCTTTTTTGAGACAGGGTTTCCCTGTGTAGTCTTGACTATCCCAGGCTGGCCTTGAACTCACAGAGATCCGCCCATCTCTGCCTCCCTGAGTGCTAGGATTAAAGGTGTGCACCACCATGCCTGGCCTATAAGAACCAACAAATTGCTATCTCTGGCTGTAGCCTTGAACTTTTGGGCTTTGTCTGCCATGTTCTCTGTGTACTTTGATCTATGAGTCACCAGGAATATTTTCCTATGCAGTTGTTTGAAACAGGACACCCTAAATCTGCTTTATCAAATTTTGTCCTCTCTTTTCTTTTTTTTTTATTTTTTTTTATTTTTTATTTTTTATTAATTTATTCTTGTTACATCTCAATGTTTATCCCATCCCTTGTATCCTCCCATTCCTCCCCCCCCCCATTTTCCATTATTCCCCTCCCTATGACTGTTCCTGAGGGGGATTACGTCCCCCTATATATTCTCATAGGGTATCAAGTCTCTTCTTGGCTACTTGCTGTCCTTCCTCTGAGTGCCACCAGGTCTCCCCCTCCAGGGGACATGGTCAAATGTGAGGCACCAGAGTATGTGAGAAAGTCGTATCACACTCTCCACTCAACTGTGGAGAATATTCTGACCATTGGCTAGATCTGGGAAGGGGTTTAAAGTTTACCTCCTGTATTGTCCTTGGCTGGTGCCTTAGTTTGAGCGGGACCCCTGGGCCCAAATCTGCTTATCATATTGTTCTACTTGTAGATTTCTAGGACCCTCTGGATCCTTTTATTTTGCTGTTCTCCCATGCGTCTCTCATTTAGAGTCCCAATAGGATGCCTTCCCCTCTGTCCCAGTTTCCTGGTAAGTGAAGGCTTTCGTGGGTCATGCCCCTTGGGCTAGTATGCAGATATAAGTGAGTATATACTATTTGATTCTTTCTGCTTCTGGGTTAACTCACTCATTATGATCATTTCTAGCTCAATCCATTTATCCACAAATTTCGGGAATTCCTTGTTTTTAATAGCTGAGTAGTATTCCATAGTGTATATGTACCACAGTTTCTTTATCCACTCTTCTACTGAGGGACACTTAGGCTGTTTCCATGTTCTGGCTATTATGAATAAGGCTGCTATGAACATGGTTGAGCAAATTTTCTTGTTGTGTGCTGGAGCATCTTCTGGGTATATTCCAAGGAGTGGAATAGCTGGGTCTTGAGGAAGCCCTATTCCCATTTTTCTGAGATAGCACCAGATAGATTTCCAAAGTGGCTGTACTAGTTTGCATTCCCACCAGCAATGAAGGAGTGTTCCTCTCTCCCCACATCCTCGCCAGCATGTGGTGTCGCTTGAATTTTTGATCTTAGCCATTCTGATGGGTGTAAGATGGAATCTCAGAGTTGTTTTGATTTGCATTTCCCTGATGACTAAGGAGGTTGAGCATTTCTTTAAGTGTTTCTCAGCCATTTGATACTCCTCTGTTGAGAATTCTCTGTTTAGTTCCAAGCCCCATTTCTCAATTGGGTTATTCGGTTTGGTGGTGTTTAATTTCTTGAGTTCTTTATATATTTTGGATATTAGACCTTTGTCAGATGTAGGGTTGGTGAAGATTTTTTCCCAGTCTGTAGGCTGTCGCTTTGTTCTCTTGACAGTGTCTCCTGCCTTACAGAAGCTTCTCAGCCTCATGAGGTCCCATTTATTAATGGTTGACATTAAGGCCTGGGCCGTTGGTGTTCTGTTCAGGAGTTGTCTCCTATGCCAATATGTTCCAGGCTCTTTCCCACTTTTTCTTCTAAGTGAGTTAGTGTCTCTGGTTTTATGTTGAGGTCTTTAATCCACTTGGATTTGAGTTTTGTGCAAGGTGACAAATATGGGTCCAGTTTCATTTTTTACACATAGACCTCCAGTTAGACCAGCACCATTTGTTGAAGATGCTATCCTTTTTCCATTGAATGGATTTGGCTTCTTTGTCAAAAATCAAGTGACCATATGTGTGTGGATTCATATCTGGGTCTTCGATTCGATTCCACTGATCAACCAGCCTGTTGCTGTGCCAGTACCATGCTGTTTAATTACTATTGCTTTATAGTACAGTTTGAGATCAGGTATGGAGATTCCTCCGGAGCATCTTTTATTGTACAAGATTGTTTTAGCTATTCTGGGTTTTTTGTTTTTCCATATGAAGTTCAGAATTGAACTTTCAATGTCTTTAAAAAATTGTGTAGTTATTTTGATAGGGATTGCATTGAATCTGTAGATTGCTTTTGGTAGGATGGCCATTTTTACTATGTTAATTCTCCCGATCCATGAGCAAGGAAGATCACGCCATCTTCTCAGGTCATCTTCAATCTCTTTCTTCAGAGTTTTGAAATTTTTTTCATACAAGTCCTTCACTTGCTTAGTTAGGGTAACTCCTAGATATTTTATATTGCTTGTGGCTAATGTGAAGGGTGTGGTTTTCCTAATTTCTTCCTCTGTAAGCTTGTCATTTGTGTATAGGAAGGCTACAGACTTTTTTGAGTTAATTTTGTATCCAGCCAATTTGCTGAAGGTGTTTATCAGCTTTAGGAGTTCTCTGGTGGAGTTTTGAGGGTCACTTATGTACACTATCATATCATCTGCAAAGAGGGATAATTTGACTTCCTCCTTTCCCATTTGGATACCCTTGATCTCCTTTTGTTGTCTTATTGCTCTGGCTAGAACTTCGAGTACTATATTGAAGAGATATGGAGAGAGTGGGCAGCCTTGCCTTGTTCCCGATTTGAGAGGAATTTCCTTGAGTATCTCACCATTTACTTTGATTTTGGCTATTGGCTTGCTGTATATAGCCTTTATTATGTTGAGGAAAGTGCCTTGTATCCCCGATCTCTCTAAAACTTTAAACATGAATGGGTGTTGAATTTTATCAAATGCTTTCTCTGCATCCAAGGAGATGATCATGTGGTTTTTTATTTTCAGTTTGTTTATATGATGGATTACATTGATGGATTTCCGTATATTAAACCATCCCTGCATGCCTGGAATGAAGCCTACTTGGTCATGATGAATGATATCTTTGATGTGCTCCTGTATTCGTTTTGCAAGTATTTTATTTAGTATTTTTGCATCTATGTTCATAAGAGAAATTGGTCTGAAATTCTCTTTCTTTGTTGAGTCTTTGTGAGGTTTAGGTATCAATGAGACTATGGCCTCATAGAATGAATTTGGTAATTTTCCATCCATTTCTATCTTTTGGAGTAGCTTGAAGAGTATCGGTATTAGCTCGCCCTTAAAGGTCTGGTAGAATTCTGCACTGAAACCATCTGGCCCTGGGCTTTTTTGGTTGGGAGACCATCGATGATTGCTTCTATTTCTGTAGGGGAAATGGGACTATTTAACTTGTTTATCTGTTCTTCACTCAACTTTGGCAAGTGAACTTGATCAAGAAAATCGTCCATTTCCCTTAGATTTTCAAATTTTGTGGCGTATATGCCTTCAAAGTAGGATCTTATGATTCTTTGAATTTCTTCAGTGTCTGTTGTTATGTCTCCCTTTTCATTTCTGATTTTGTTCATTTCAATACTGTCTCTCTGCCTTTTAGTTAGTTTGGCTAATGGTCTGTCTATCTTGTTGATTTTCTCAAAGAACCAGCTTTTGGTTTTGTTGATTCTTTGGACTGTTTTCTTAGTTTCTAACTTGTTAATTTCAGCCCTGAGTTTGATAATTTCCAGGCGTCTACTCCTCTTGGGTGTTTCTGCTTCTTTTTTTTCTAGGGCTTCCAGTTGTGTTGTTAAGATGCTTATGTGCGATGTTTCCAATTTCTTTTTAAAGGCACTTAGTGCTATGAATTTTCCTCTTAGCACTGCTTTCAATGTATCCCACAAATTTGGGTATGTTGTTTCTTCATTTTCATTGAATTTCAGAAACTCCTTGATTTCTTTCTTTATTTCTTCCCTGACCCAGGTGTCATTTAGCAGAGAGTTGTTTAGTTTCCACAAACGTGTAGGCTTTTTGTTATTTCTGTTGTTGTTGAATTGCAGCCTAAGAGCATGGTGATCTGATAGGATACAAGGTATTATTTCAATCCTCTTGTATCTGTTGAGGCTTGCTTTGTGACCTACGATGTGATCAATTTTGGAGAAGGTTCCATGGGGTGCAGAGAAGAAGGTGTATTCTTTCTTGTTTGGGTGAAAGGTTCTATAGATATCTGTTAGATCCATTTGACCCATGGCATTGGTTAATGATGTTATTTCTCGGCTTAGTTTCTGTTTCAATGACTTATCCTTCAGTGAGAGTGGGGTGTTGAAGTCTCCCACTATTATTGTGTGGGGATCGATGTGTGGTTTAAGCTTTTTAGGAGATCTTTTACATATGTGGGTGCCCTTGTATTGGGAGCATAGATGTTCAGAATTGTGATGTCATCTTGGTTGACTTTACCTTTGATGAGTATGAAGTGTCCTTCCTCATCCCTTTTGATTAATTTTGGTTGAAAGTCTATTTTGTTCGATACTAAAATGGCTACACCTGCTTGCTTCTTGTGACCATTTGCTTGGAATATTTTTTTCCAACCTTTTACCCTGAGGTAATGCCTTTCATTATGGGTGAGATGTGTTTCTTGGATGCAGAAGAATGTTGGGTCTTGTTTATGTACCCATTCAGTTAGTCTGTGTCTTTTTATTGGAGAATTGAGGCCATTGATGTTGAGAGATATTAATGACCAGTGACTGTTAAGAGTCTTAATTTTGATGTTGTTTCCAGTCGAGCATTTGTGTAGTTGTGTTTTTGCCACGGGATAGTTATCTATTTCCTGGGTAGTTTTGGTTGTAGCTTGACCCTTTGGGATGGAGTTTTCCTTCTAGTATCTTCTGTAAAGCTGGGTTTGTGGATAGGTACTGTTTGAATTTGTTTTTGTCATGGAATATTTTGTTTTCTCCATCAATGGTTATTGATAATTTTGCTGGGTAAAGTAGTCTGGCCTGGCATCTGTGTTCTCTTAGGGTTTGCAGGATCTCTGTCCAGGCCCTTCTGGCTTTTATGGTCTCTGCTGAGAAGTCAGGTGTAATTCTGATAGGTTTACCATTAAATGTTATTTGGCCCTTTTCCCTTGCAGCTTTTAATATTTTTTCTTTGTTCTGCATGTTTTGTGTTTTGATTATTATGTGGCGGGCAGTTTTTCTTTTCTGGTCAATTCTATTTGGTGTTCTGTAGGCCTCTTGTATGTTTATAGGCATCTCTTTCTTTAGATTGGGGAAATTTTCTTCTATGATTTTGTTGAGAATAGTTTCTGGGCCCTGGAGTCTGATGTCTTCTCTTTCTTCAATGCCTATTATCCGCAAATTTCTTCTTTTCATGGTGTCCTTAATTTCTTGGATGTTTTGTGTCAGGAGTTTTCCAGATTTGGCATTTTCTTTAATGGTTGATTCAATATCTGTGATTGTATCTTCTAGCCCTGAGATTCGTTCTTCCATCTCTTGGATTCTGTTAGAAAAGCTCACCTCTGTGTTGCTCGCCTTCTTCTCTGAGGTCTCACGTTCTCGTTTTTCTTGTCTGTGTGTTTATCATTGAATCCATTTTCATTTTCAGATCTTGAACTGATTTTTTGATTTCTTTCATCTGATTTTTTGTATATTCCTGAGTTTCTTCCATTGCCTCTTTATAGGTCTTCAGAGCTTGAACCGTTTTAGTTATTTCTTTCATCTGGTTGTTTGCATTTTCCTGCAATTTTTCCAGTTCCACTCTATGTGCTTCTTTTATGTCTCTCACCTGTTTGTCTGCGTCTTCCTGCATTTGATTACGAATTTTATTTGTTTCCTCCATTATCATCCTCATTACTAAGGATTTGAGGTCATTTTCTTGTATTTCCATTGTATTTGAGTTCTCTGGGTGGTTTTCTTTGGGATAGCTGGAAACTGGAGACGCCATGTTGTTTTGGGGTTTTTTGCGTATGCTTTTTCGTTGTCCTTTAGACATCTTGCCGTCTTTGTTTTTGTTGGGTAGCTTCCAGAGTTGAATGGAGGGTGTCTGACGATAGATTCACTTGTTTTCTTACGATTTCCCTAGGCTGCGAGCTCAAAGCTTCACTGGTGTGGATGTTAGGAGGTTAGCCCTGTTGTTCTGGTCTCTCACAGCCAGTGATCCTCAGTCCCTCTCTGCTGTGGATCCTGCAATTGTTCTGGGTCTCTGAATGAGCGTTGGGTCAGGCCAAGGTATCCACAGCCTTCTGTGTTCCCTGCCAAGTCCAGCCAGGAGCACTGGGACCGAACCACGGGCAGAACTCAGCTAGATTCTCAGGGCCAGAACCGTCTGCCAAGCTCAGCTAGGGATTTTGGGCCCAAAATGCACACAGGGCCCAGCCAGAATTTTTGGGCTGGGACTACGCACCAAGCTCCACTAGGGCCTTTTGGCCCAAAGCGCGTGTTGTGGTCAGTTATTGACTCAGGGCCCGAACTGACCACCAATCTCAGCCAGGAATTCTGGATTCAAACTGTACACTGTGACCAACCAGAGTCTTAGAGCTGGTGGAACCGAGAGCTCTGTCCAGCCTGTGCCACAGCAGGAGAACTGCGGCTGCTCTGAGTTAGCGCCAGTGGTGGAACAAGTGCTCCGCCTGCACTGTGTCCCCGCAGGGGAGCTGCCGCTGAGCTGAGGTGGTGCCTAGGATGGAACCGAGCACGTCACCAAGCCTGCGCCACAGCAGGAGAACTGCGGCTGCTCTGAGTTAGCGCCAGTGGTGGAACAAGTGCTCCGCCCGGACTGTGTCCCCGCAGGGGAGCTGCCGCTGAGCTGAGGTGGTGCCTAGGATGGAACCGAGCACGTCACCAAGCCTGCGCCACAGCAGGAGAACTGTGGCTGCTCTGAGTTAGCGCCAGTGGTGGGACAAGTGCTCCGCCGGGACTGTGTCCCCGCAGGGGAGCTGCCGCTGAGCTGAGGTGGTGCCTAGGATGGAACCGAGCACGTCACCAAGCCTGCGCCACAGCAGGAGAACTGTGGCTGCTCTGAGTTAGCGCCAGTGGTGGGACAAGTGCTCCGCCGGGACTGTGTCCCCGCAGGGGAGCTGCCGCTGAGCTGAGGTGGTGCCTAGGATGGAACCGAGCACGTCACCAAGCCTGCGCCACAGCAGGAGAACTGTGGCTGCTCTGAGTTAGCGCCAGTGGTGGGACAAGTGCTCCGCCGGGACTGTGTCCCCGCAGGGGAGCTGCCGCTGAGCTGAGGTGGTGCCTAGGATGGAACCGAGCACGTCACCAAGCCTGCGCCACAGCAGGAGAACTGCGGCTGCTCTGAGTTAGCGCCAGTGGTGGGACAAGTGCTCCGCCCGGACTGTGTCCCCGCAGGGGAGCTGCCGCTGAGCTGAGGTGGTGCCTAGGATGGAACCGAGCACGTCACCAAGCCTGCGCCACAGCAGGAGAACTGGGGCTGCTCTGAGTTAGCGCCTGTGGTGAAACCAAGTGCTCCGCCCAGACTGTGTCACCGCAGGGGAGCTGCCGCTGAGCTGAGGTAGTGCCTAGTGTGGAGCAGCGTGCTCAACTAAGCCTGCGCCACAGCAGGGGAGCTATGGCCACGCTGAGTTAGTGCCTCAGGCAGAATTGTTTGCTGGGCCGGGCCAATACCCGGGACTCTGGGGCCGAACTGTCCGCCGAGTCCAATCTGGGTCCAAAGGCTCCACGCGACCCAAATCCTGCCCCGAGTCCCCTCTCCCGCAGCAATTCCCACCAGCCACCACACCAATCGCCTCCACCGGAAGGCTATGAGCTGCAAACCTCAGCCACCGCTGCTGGTGCCGCTGGTGCTGCCGCCTCTACCGCTGCCGCTCCGATCAGAGAAAAACCACGCTCCTCCCGTGTGCAGGGGCACGCAGGTCCTCCGCACCCTGGTCCCTCCGAACCGTGGAGCACTCCTGCTGCCGTGATGTTCAGACCTCGGTGTTCCTGGCTCAGAAATCTGTGCAATTCCCTGAATTGTTCACTGGAGCCTCCAAACGCGGTCCACACTGCTCGCCGCCATCTTGGATCCCTTGTCCTCTCTTTTCAAAGAATTTTACATAGTTAAAATTGAACATTTGCCTAGCTAAAACCATATATTCAGAATAATATTCGAGAGAAACACAATTACAAGATTTTGGAGGGCTTTACGTTTTCAGAAAGGTGATCCAGAAAAAGAGTGATTGACATGACTAAATGAAACCTTTAGAATCCATTACATGAGCCTCTTTACACAAAACATAATAGCAATGAACTGGGTGCTGATATGGTAGAAAAAGTGAACGGTACTAAATATAGGCTTTTCCAGGCATGGAAAGTAAATGCTAGGTAATTTTTCATTCCTAAACAGAATGTTTGCTCCACACACACACACACACAAAAGACTAGAAACACCAGAGAAGTGAGAGAAGAATGTAGGAATCTGGAGGTAAAAAATGGCTGTGTAATTTTATTTCCAGATATAACTTGATATAATTTTCACTCATGATCTTAAAGGAACTTGGCTTGACAGGGGTTCCTTGCTGCAATAAAACAATATTCCTAAAAAAAAAAAACCAACAAATTTCTTAAGAAAAAATATTTCTATTGTAATACTCTACTAAACAATTTAATTTTAAAAGTTAAGCTTAAAAATCAGTAGACAATTTGATGCTTCAAAATGGTTTACATAAATCACAACAAGAAACCTTTTTTACCCTTATTTAATTTAATAAGAGAACCTGTATTTATCTTAGCTTTTTCCCCCTTTGGCTTAAAAACAGTTGCAATGATAGGAAGAACACAGTAATGGAAATCCAATAAGAAAATGAAGTTTTAGGTTCACTTCCCCGTCCCTGAATGAAGCAGTGAGACTTGTGAGGCGTCCAGGCTTTTCTTTTACACCTGAACATAAATACACGTTCCCTGTTCCTCTATTAGGATTGTTCAATATCTCAAGGAGACAGTGCTTGAGAAAGATCCTTAAAACATACATGAGATGTGATCTTAACCTTCTTTTGCACATTTTGCCCATTGCCATGCTTGGGCATGTCACCAGATTCTTCTAGTTTAATCTCTAGTAAATGATGAATACACATGGTGACAAAACGAAATCACATTATTTACAGGAGAATCAATGAAATTGGTGATAATTCCGTGAAGCATGATAAACCACACTCACAGAGTCAAGCAATGTAAATTCTCTCATTGGAAGAATCTAAATGTTTTTAAGACATGAAAAATATAGAGAAACTGTTAAAAGACTTGCAGAAAAGGGGATGATGGAGCATGGTATTAAAGAAATACAATTAGAGTAAAGTATATGAATTTATAAAAATGCCATAATAAAACACACCACTTTATTCAAATAATATGCAATGATTCTTTTTTAAAAGAAGATAAATATCAAAGAAAAAAAAAACAATATTGTCAGAGTGTCTGTGATCCATAAAGTAAACTGTTGATAGGTAAATGAAACCTCAGTTATCATACCAATGTGCTTTCTCATAAAAATTCACAAGCCAGTCCTGACATTTATGTGCAAGTACAAAGAACTAAGAATATCCAACATGGTATCATGAAAAAGCACTTAGGAGATGGTGACTAAATTATCAAATATGCAGTAATCAAGAGAAGGTGCTTTGCCGTAGCAGGTCAACAATGTTGCCTAGAAACTATCTCACCAAATATAGTCAGCTGATTTTTAACCAAGATGCCAGGAAACCTGCTATTAATGATGAAGAATTGTATTAAAATATGGAAAGTAAATAAATACAGCTATCAATTGAGGTGAATCAGAAGTACACATGTAAAAGCTTGAACTATGAACATCTGAGAAAAGTAGTTTCCTGTCTTTGAGTAGACAAAGATTTTTTAGAAATATAATATTAAAGTAATGTTACAATAAAAATTGATAAAGGGGACTTCAAAAATCTAAAAATAAAAACCCAATTCATTACCACCTGAATAATATAGTATGCTATTATGTTATACATTACACACATGCATGCTCAAGTACACATATGAACATGCATATATATCCGTATTTTTAAAAGATATATCACAACTCTTAAAAGTATAAACGACAATTTTTTAAAAATTAAAACTAAGCAGCATGAGCAAATAGCCACTTGTGGGAAACACATGAATTATGGATAAGCACTGCAGAAGTGATTGTTTGTCACTAGGGAAATGCAAATCAGAAGCAACAGTAGAATTCCACAGCAATGCTAAGAACCAAACGCACCACAATATCTACTGTGCAAAGACAGGAGGGAGCTGGATCTCACACACGTCAAGTGGGACAGTAACCACTTGGGAAATGTGCCTCGTGCTTATTTTCTAACTTAGTAACTTAACTGCTGGACATTCCCTAATGGTCATAAAAATGTCTGTCCACAAAAGGCTTGAGAAATGTTTATAGCCAATTATATCTTAGTGCTATTGGGAGGAAAATGGCCTAATGCCTGCTTTTGTTCCTTTTACTTCTTGCTTCATACCCCGACTTGAAACCTTTTGAGCAGCTGTCTTTGAGCCTGTATGTGCATAGAGGACAGGAGGAAGAGTGCCTTCCAGGGACTTCCATAGTCATGCATGCCTCCAGTTATAGCGACCGGCATGAGGCATCCAAACATCAGGCCATATTCTATACATGGAGGGAGGTAGAGGAACTGGTCCTGAAGAGGATGGCAGCCCATGGGATCTGGTTGACCAATCCATAGGGAGGCAGAAGGGGAAAGCTTGCCGCATGGCCATGTGGAAGGCAGTGCATCCCAAGATTCAGGGTCCCTTCTCTTCCTAGGAGCCTATACTGCTTGCTAATCTTACTTTTCCTTTGGCCTGAATTCCACTCTGTCCTTGCTTAATCTTTTCATAGACCTGGTGGCACTCAGAGGAAGGACAGCAAGTAGCCAAGAAGAGACTTGATACCCTATGAGAATATACAGGGGGACGTAATCCCCCTCAGGAACAGTCATAGGGGAGGGGAATAATGGGAAATTGGGGGGGGAGGAATGGGAGGATACAAGGGATGGGATAAACATTGAGATGTAACAAGAATAAATTAATAAAATAAAAAAAAGAAAAAAAAAGGAAAAAAAAAAAAAGAGAGTTAACTTAAACTCTAGACAGTATCAATAATAACCCCAAACTTGTAGTAGCCTTATATCTACCAAGAGCAAATATCATAAATAAGGTCTCTTCATAAAGTTCAATATGACCCAGCAATTAAGAACATAACAGAAACCTTTATACTAGACTCAGTGATGTTGATGGATCTCCAAATGTAAAGAATGCCAGAGGAAAACACAACTCTGTCAATCCACATGAACTCTGGGTGCTCTCTGTAGAACAGAAAGATAATAGTAGGGATTTTATTTTGGGTCCAAGGTGACCGGTTTCAGTCATGCTGCAAAATCCGGGAGCATCTTTCAGTGAGTGTGCACCATCTGGACCTACCCAATATTGTTTGAAATTATCACTGGATCTGTCCTCTTCTGTTCATTTCCTTCTGTCATTTATCTTTCATACATTCCTTTCCATGTCTTCCTTCATTCAGAAACAAGTACTCACTCAAAAGACCATTCCTTCACACATCCTTCTTCATTTGAAAGAAGACAAAGAGCCAATTATCAAAGAAATTAGTTATACAAGGTCAATAGACCCATAATGTAGTTATTTATTAAAACAATTATGGCCTAGGTACAAATACCAATAATGACATTAAAACACAGTATTGTGGAGGTTTTGAGAACTTTCTGGGTGGCGTTAACTATAAATTGTGGGCAATTTGGTCCTAAGAGTACTGAACCTGCATGGGAGATCTCTACCTGAGTAGAGAAACCTGAGCCTGGCATTAGCTGAAGTGCCTTACGCAGACCCTGCCCTTTGCCTTCACCTCTTTCTGGTATGAACCAAATCATATTCAAGTTCTGACTCTTTATCTTCTATGCCTCTTTGAGATTACTACCTTGGACTTGACTGAGCTCTCCAGCTTCAGTTTTAGGCTCTTGGCAGGTGGAAAAAATGTGTGTGTGTGTGTGTGTGTGTGTGTGTGTGTGTGTGTGTGTGTGTGTGCATATATATATATATCTTAAATACACAAATTTTCAAATTAGCCTAGCACATTTTTATCTCAGAGCCTCATAATCAGCCTTAGGAATACACTGATGAAAAACATATTACGCGGTATACAATAAATACCATTTGGAGGTGAAGGTAGGAGTGCCTGGAGTTAAGATAATCCTTAGCTAGAGAGCAAATTCCAGGTTGGCTTTGGCTGAATGAAACCCTGTCACCACCTCACAAACCACAGCAAAAAAGAATATGCTTTAGACAAAGTATATTCGGTGAGAATGTTAATTCATTGGTGCCAATCCATCAAAATACCAGACTAGTTTTTGACTATCATTTTGATTTTTTTTTTTTTTTTTTTTTTGACACAGAGTCCTACCATGTAGAACAAGCTCACCTCAAAAACTTGAAACAGTTTCTGCCTCCTGAATGCTGGATTTAGGAGTGTGCACTACCATCCCTGCTTAAGTCTGTGGAATTTGTATTGAAGAAAAAGCATTTTCCACAGTTCTGCAGATTGGGACAGACAAGATGAAAACACCAACAGGCCTTGTTCTAGAGAGGGCTGATCTGAGAATACAACATGGCAACTTATTGCTTCATTTTCACAGTGGAAAGAACATTGTGTCTTCACATAGTGGAGGTAGGACAGTAGAGCCAAATGCTGAATATTGCATGAAGCCTTTTTCATAATAGCAGCTGCCGTCTTGGCCTACTCACCCTTCCATTAAATTTCAACACCTGAAGGAAAAATTTAAATAACAGCCAATGGTAACAACACAACTACAAATGAGTACTACAAGGAGTAAAACTGCTTAAATACTAGGCTTAAGCTTTGTGTAGAAAAATTTTCAATCACATACCCACTGTGCAGGTTGGTTTCTGTCAGCTTGACACAAGCCTAGATGTATCTGGGAGGAAAGGAGATCCTTAATTGAGAAAATGCCTCCGTAAGATTACTCTGTGGCAAAGTGTGTGGGTTATTGTCTTGATTAATGATTGATGTGGGAGGTCTCATCCCACAGAGGACAATGCCACGCCTGCGCAGATGGACCCCAGTTGTATAGGCAAGTCAGTGGGACAAGCCATGAGTAACAAGCCATGTAAGTAAGCAACAACCCACCAGGGCCTCTGCTTCCATTCCTGCCTCCAGGGTCCTGCCTTAAGTTCCTACTCTGACGTCTCTAGATGTAAAATGAAATAAACCCTTTCCTCCTGAAGTTTCCCTTAGCCATGGTGTTTTATTGCAGCACTAGAAAAGCTAACTAAGATACTATTATTATTTCCTAAAGATGCACAGGGAGAAAGCGAGTCTCAATGATACATCCTTTAACATATATAGTACTCAGTGTCCTCATGATTGTCACATGGTTCTCCCTGCTGTATGTAGTTTGTTTTACACGTGTGTAATAAAATAAAAGTATATATTAAAAAAGATTTTTTTAAAAAGAAAAATATGTGTGACACAGACATTTATGGCTATAATTATTTAATTTCACTTGTGATATAGTAATAGTCATAACGTATCCTCAGGAGGGTCCTTCTAGATATTCCTACATCTAATTTTGGACTGCAAAGCAAAACATTGGAATATATATATATTTCTCATCTTAGTGATAAACCAGATTTGTTTCAGCCTGTGGAGCTTCTGAAGTTAAAGCAAGTATGTTCATTAATGAGGCTTTCTGTGCCTTTGACAAAAACTATTGGGGTGATTGTTTAAGTAGTGCTGTCTTTGCGAGCAAGAAGTTCTTGTTTCTGATAAATTATGTTTTCTGGAACAAATGACAGAAGCAAGCCTTCAGTGGCAAACCCCTAGTTCTATTCTGATGAGTTTAATATTCCACTATTGCTGTTCATCTACGTCTTGCTGTTTACATCTCTGCATGTGGGTTAAGTCCCTTAGCATCCAAATACCACTGCAGATTGTTTTGATTGACGGCACCTGATTCTGTTTTAATGTACACCATGTATTCATCAGCTGTGACCCTAAGTACGTCCCTATGTATGTCTTTTTTTTTTTCTTTTCTATTCTTTGACTGCATTTGAACCAAGAGAATATCTTCATGAGACTGAAGAACAGAAATGATTGATTGAATAGCAGGTGCTCCCCAACCAGATAAGATGTCCTCAGAGTGAAGTCATAGCTTATTCTAGCCTTAAAAAAATATGAATTATTTCTATCTAGAAGTGCCAGCTTGATAGCTAGCTGTCACCCTTAATTACCAGCTGGCTGGATTAAATAGGCTACACTCACCAAGAAACATTTTAAAACTCTACATATTCAAACTATTTTGTTCCTATTCCAAAGTACAGTCTCTTCTCTCCACATCCCACCCCACACACAGCCTAAGGACAGTTATTGTAGGACAATGATGGAGGCAGGCATGTCATTTGGAAAGGACTTATTTCTGCCTGTAGATGCTAAATACTCCATGCGCAGTACTTTGTGGCATCAAGTGACAGAGCATGCTATGAAATACGTGTGTGTGTGTGTGTGTAGATATCTAATTTCTTGGTTTTGGAACATTTATATTACTTCCTATGAGTAGTCAGAAAGTAAAGAAAAGTTATTAGTAGGTTGTTTTCATTTAGTCCTGAGAAGATGACACGGCACTTCTAGGGTTAAGGACATAGTATACCCTTGTATCATGAGCAGTTACATGCTGATTTGCAAATGACTTGATGAAATGCTAAAATATGCTAATACCCTAGTTAAAAAAGAATTAGATTCTGGAGTAGCCCTTTTTCACATCTATTCAGTCACATGTTCTGATGCTGACTCCATGAAGACTTATTGAGTCTGGATAGCTCAATAATTTACACTTCCTCTGAATCAATCTTTACTCATCCATCTGCAGTATACCTTCTGGCGGGGTAAAGTTGTACACTGCATATACTAGGAGAATAAGTACCTGGCCCAAGAACAAAGTTTATTGTTTTCATTTGTATTCTTAATAATTTATGAACATGTATTAAGTTGGGTTCCAAAGCCTTTTAGAACTTCAACAGCAGAGCATTACACACATATACACACTCGCAGCCCACTTAGGAAGTCCAAGTTGACCCAATTCGTTTCACATTTTCCTTCTAGGGATTTGGACGGACCTTTTGTGTGCTATGCCTTCTTCTCATGCCCTTCTAGATGATGAAAATTATATTCTATCATGGCACTTGGAAAAGGCACTAAAGCCCCACGTCAGTCCAGAGGTCCATGCTAAATTAATTTCTTTCTTAATTCTCCTGTGTACACAGTCCTATCACATCCAGTAATCAGGGCATCAACTATTGCCTCTTCTATGCTCAACTCTCCCAAAAATACATGTTTCCTTCTGTTATCTGTTGGTCCCTTATATCCACAGGGCTCTCAGCCAGTAAAAACCAAGTTTCTCGAATAGCTCATATGCACCAGTCTATCTAACTGTAAGAGATCACAAGCCAACACCTCTATTTCCCCAATTCTCTGCCAATTTAGTCTCTAGTAGAGTATATAGCACCTGCGTGTCTATTGCACCTGTTGCAGTCTTATGCCCACAGAATAGGTTGCACAGTAGCTGCCACAACATTTTTACATTGCAATCCTGCACCAAGTTCCTTGATGCGAGCAGAAACGTTCCTGAGCGCCACTTCTCCAGCGTTTCCAGTGCTTCCACTCGCCTTTATTTTCTGCATTTACAATGATTTCATGGCTGCCATAGATCACTGAATCTCCCAATTTCTAATGATGATGAAGTTCCAAACAGGTAGAGGTTTAACAGATATGTAACACTGCCTTGTCTAAATATGTCGATGGTGACATGTAGTGGCTTTGAAAGAAAACAGCACCAGGCTCCATACACAGTTAAAATATTAATATATCAATTAAATAAGACAAAGAAACAACAAACCCTAACACTGTCCTGTACAAGGGAGCATCATTCTTAGGTAAACCCTGATCTCCTACACACAGCATGACCAAACAGGGGAAGCTGTGGTTTATTACTTCATGGATTAGCTTTAAACATTGCCTTTACTCCAAAAATTGAGTTTCAAGCAGGTCTCAGTGGGACACACGTGCAGCTGAGCACTTAGCACGTGAAGGAGCTGAAGAAGGTCAGGAGTTCAGGGCACCTTTCAGCTCCTTATTAAATTAAAGGCCAGCCTGGTTACAGGGGAGAGACTTGTCTCAAATAACAAAACACTCCAGTTTCCTGGGTGAATCTGATGTATATTTATTGAATATCAATTTGATGACAGAAACTACAAGTACTGCAGTGCCACATGATTAGGATAACACCTGTTCTGGATTCAGGGTCCTTAAGACCTAGCCGCTGGATGGAAAAGAAAATTTGCTTAAGGTAAAGCAAATAAACACACCAGGTGCTGTTTTGATGAGGTGAGAGACACCTGGGAAAGCAGTAAAGCATCTTTACTGATGTCTGTGAGGTGTCCCTGAGGGCATTTTCAGGGGGAGTAGCCCATGGGAGACTTGCTGGGAATGGGAGCAGCAGCATCCAAGGGGCTCTGACGAAAGAAACATGGAGGACAAAGCAGGCCAGCATACAAAAGATCCACTTTTCCTCAGTGTGTCCATCTAGGGGACTGTCATCACCTGGGGACTGCAGACTCCATCTTCATCAGCCATTCAGGGTGGCCTCATAGCAGTGACTCTCCAGGGAGCTTCATCCAAGGCTGTGTCATCAGTTCTGCCCCCATCACAGAGATACTGGCTTCTTGAACTGAGGAGCTACTGGCTTCCATCGATCCCCACTCTGCAGATGTCCATCACGAATTGTCTAGCCTCTGATCATGGGAAGCAATCTAATAAATCCCCTATTACAATTACATATGGATTCCATTGGTTCTGTTCCTCTACGGAATCTTAATACAGATGTTGAACAGCCTTTTAAGTTGTTTAAATTATTTTTAATAAGGTGTAAAGCTCTTAAAATAAGATGTATTGTTTGGTCACCATGTGGGTCCCCTAATAATGGGATTAGGGGCAGTCTTTGACTCTGTTGCCTAACTTTGGATCCCTTTCCCTTAGCTTGGCTGCCTTCTCTGGCCTTAATGGGAGAGGATGCACTTAGTCCTACTGTGACTTGATGTGCCAAGGAGGGTTGGTAGCCCTTGGGGGCCTCCCTTCTCTGAGAAGGAGAGGGGGAAATGAGTGAAGGGGGTGGGAGGGTGGGACTAGGAGGAGAGGAGGGAAGGGGCTAGGATCAGGCTGTAAAGTGATTAAATACCTAAATAAATTAAATAAAAATATGATTTAAGAGATTACAGCTGAAGACCTTTGATCAAAAGAATGAATTAATAAAGCTTGAATTAAAAAAAACACTTCTTTGGCTAATAGATAAATACTGGATTGTATATGGGAAATGACAAGATACAGAGAGAACAAATAGGAATCTACTATATTAACCTAGATAAGAGATAATACAGGTCTGGGAAGTAACCATAGCATGTATGATGGGAATGAGAAAAATGAGTTGATTCAAGAAACTGCTAGGCATCATATTAAAATGCAAGAGTTGACTGAGCATGGGTAGAGAGGAGAGAGTATCAGGGCTGGCTCCAGAGGCCTTGGGAAGGAGAACACAGTAGATTGGTGACAAGTTACAGTGGGGACATTTGTACTTAATGGTCAGGTTCTTTCTGGGACATGCTGGGTGTCTGTTGGTGGGGCCAATGCCGACACATTTCATCAGCTGGTGGAGATATAGGCTTGAAGTTCAAGCGAAAGATCTGGCCAGAAAATAAAGAATGAAGCATCCTCACAGACCACTCGCCGGCATTCTCTCACAGGTGCTCACGTGGTAGCCAAGGACTCGGCTTCAGCCAAAGGAAAGAAAAAGAGCTACATGGAAACTCTACACAATTCCTCAAATTTGTTTTTATTTTAACACTAAAACCACTACATAAAAGATACTTTATTACTGACTTGATATATGAACTCGATCATATGCATGTTGATTTATTAAGTGATCATTAAGTGGGTTCCAATAATTCACCATGATAGTGGAGGCACAGTAACATACAAACATACAGGTTTTGTACAGGGTAGGAATTCTGCAAGGGGCATAAAAACTTCACAGCAACCTCCTAACATCGTAAGCAAAGTAATTTCTGCATCAAATACAAAAGGCTTATCTTCAGATGGCTGCGAACAGTCCAATAGGAAATAAACCTGCTTTATAGTTATATTATACACTTCAGATAGCAGCGCATTATGCTGCCTTACACCTATTTTTACTCTTGGTATTTTTGTTTCTTTCCAGTATTCCAGAAGTACAGTTCACTTGGAGACCAATCTTTTATTTCCACATTGAAAGGAATTTAATAACAGCCATAGTCTGAACTTTGAATATACAGAAAGTTAATATCATAACTACGTATAAGATTGTGTTGACGATTTCTAAAACGTAAGGGATGTACTAATAAATTCTGTCATATTTACAAAAATACACCCACACTGAATCTATAGCATTCAGAGTGCAACTATGTTAACATCTCGTTTTCTTATTTTTCTGTGTGAACAAAATAGAGTTTTAATTATCTTTGGTTGGGCACTTTTGAAATAAAAGCTAAATACATAAAATCATAAAGTGAAAATTGCTAATGCTCCTCTATTTATAGATATTCTTTTTTGTGTGTGTATATATATATTTGTTACCCAAAAATATAGCCATTTTGAAAAGGAAAAACGTATGTGAAATTTGTTGAAAAGCAAACATTTGCAAAGTGGAATAAACTCAGTCCTTGAGATTTCTTACCAAATAGGTCCACTTTAATGAAATTATCTTTTTACTTATCATAAATTGGTTTACTGAACATGAACTCCAAAGAAAATAATTCTGCAGTATCTGTAAACATTAGGACTTGGGGGCGGGGCAGAGGAACTGCTTACAACTAAGCTCAAATTGTTACACAGTTCTATGTCATCTGGCTTAATCTTTAATGAGAACTTTGCTTCCACGCAGGAACGGTAACAGAAGTTATATAGACTTTAACGATTAGCAGCAAGCCGAAGGACTAAATTGCTTGTTTGCTATCTAAACAGCATCTACATAAAGCAGGAAAGGCTCAAAACAAGAAATAAAACACTTCTTTTCCATCTGATAATTTCAGATTGCTCACTGAGTATATAAAGATTTCCCACATCATTGCCAAAATATTAATTGTGTGGCAAATCTGTTTATTCTCTTGCAAGCAAT
The DNA here is from genome assembly GCF_903995435.1 of Acomys russatus. Taxonomy (NCBI): domain Eukaryota; kingdom Metazoa; phylum Chordata; class Mammalia; order Rodentia; family Muridae; genus Acomys; species Acomys russatus. The sequence goes on from NC_067151.1 coordinate 55,665,298, forward strand.
GTTTACCTATAGTATTCGCATTTGGGTTTCATCTTAGGAAGGACAATAAAACCAAAATACCGTAGCAAGGAACTATGGCTCCCTGGGGACATTTGAGTTTTCTAGGAGCTTTTCATCAACTGATTGAGGGGAGCAGTGGTGTCCACAGCATCCCTGATGCAGATCCTACTGTGCCTTCAAGAGATACCACTTACTTCTCCTTTTTAGCCACGCAGATACCAATTCCTTGATCAGCTTTCCTTCACTCTGGCAAAACAGTCAAAAGTACTTCCGTCCTTTCCTCATAACTCAAGCAACCATGTGAACATCAGGAATCAAACCACTGTGCCAAAGCAAAGTGGTTTATTTTCACCTCAGGTCTGCCAGCCAGTTTTCCAGGAACAGTACTCCTGTACTTCATTCTGATGCTTTTCAGTCAATCCAAAGGGAGGTCTGCATGCACCAACCGGAAAACCTTCCCTAACCACATTGGTAGCTCCGGTCAGAATTCATCCGTGTGCTCTCACACCTGCCTTCTTAAACGTTAGTAGCTTCTGAAAAAGAGTCGGTGGGACCACTGTTCTTTTTGACCTCTAGGTTCTTTTTAGCCTTGAACGTCATGGACACCTCCGAGTGAATGGCATCCAACCTCTGCTCGCACCGGAAGGCTGAGAGGAAAGCTTTTCGATAGTTGCTGTTCATCCAACCATAGAGAAGGGGGTTGGCGAAGGTGGAGCACATGGCGATAATGTGGAGCACTGTGAAGATGAGTTTGTATTCCTTCAGGTCAAGGACATGGTTGTCAATGTCCACCGCCAGTTGGAAGGCATGGAGCGGCAGCCAGCTGACTGCAAACACCACTACCACACATACCAGCATTTTGGTTGTTTTGTGCCTTCGCTGATGGTAGTGGTCACTCGCAGCTCCGGGACTGACGTGGTTCTTCAGCTTACTCCAGATACGGGTATAGGAGAAAGATATGATGCCCAAAGGCAAAACATAGAGGATTAGCAAGGTGGAAAGGCTGTAGACTGTGCCATACACGCTCTTCTCCTCCCCAGGCCATTTCTCAGTACAGGCCACAATCTCAAAGTCTGGAATGATCTCAATCAGTGAGTACTCCCGGAAGATGGCCAGGGGACTTGCCAGCAGGGCACTGATGACCCACGCCAGGCCAATAATCAGGAAGCTGATTCGCTTGGAGATCTTGCTCTCCAGGTGGTAGACAATGCAGCGATGGCGGTCCAGAGCGATGACCGTCAACGTTATGGTGGACACTTGTACTGCCAGGCCCTGGGCATAGGGCACCAGGTGGCACAGGACTGGACCCATTTTCCACTCCCCCATTAAAGTATAAATAAGAGTGAATGGCAGGCACAGGGTGTTCACCAAAAGGTCTGCCACCGCCAGGTTGGCGATGAAAAAGTTGGTTACTGTGCGCATGCTCTTGAATTTGATCACCACATGGATCACCAGGGAGTTGCCAACTACCCCCAGCAAGATGATGGAGCAATAGGCCAATATGAGGACCACCTGCACCTCAACGAGCTTGGTGCTGTCTATAAGTTCGGGTTCCGGGTCAGGAGGCAGCTCACCTCTAGGAGTGGTGTGCCCTGGCCCAAAGGGCTCGACCTTTGCTTCCATTGTTTGATTCTCATCTGCCTCCGCACCTACTGGGCCCATCTTCAGCACCACTTCAGTTTCACTTGGCCTGCAAACAGCACAAGAATCTATAATAAAAAATAACATAGGAAACCACTAGTGAAACACAACCATCCGAAAGGGTTTGGTTTAGTTTAGGCTGAGCTCCTCTGGACAGCCATGCTCTGACTCATAACACTGGAGATCACATAACAGCTTGATAAAGCAAGTCTATTCACAACTAGGGTGGGTCAATCAGGTATTTACAATATCAATTATCATGATAAGAATGCATTTTTGTTTTATTTTGTTCTAATTTATTATAATTTATTCAGATTGCATCCCCATTGTTATCCCCTCATTTGTGCCTTCCCATTCCTAAGTCCCCACTCTCCCTCACTCTTCTCCCTAATCCTCTCCCCCTAGACCTCTGAAAGAAGGGGACCTTCTCCCCCACCATGTGACCACAGCCTATCAAGTCTCCTTAGGATAGCCTGCTTCCCCTTCCTCTGTGTGTCCACCTGGCCTCCCCACCAAGAGGAAGTAATCAAACCGGGGGGGGGGGGTGTGCACCAGAGTTCATGGTAGAGGCTGTCCCTGCTCTCCCTGCTCTCGTGGAGAATGAACTGTCCATTGGCTACATCTAAATATAGGTCTGAATAGAGTTTGTGCAGGTGCGTCCGCCTGCCTTGACTGTCTTTTTGTGGTGCATCTGAACCCTCTGGCTCCTTCCATCCCTCTACTCTTCCATACCACTTTCAGTACTCTACCCAGAATCTGGCTGCCCAGCTCAGCATCTGTTCTGATCCCCTGCTGGGTGGAGTCTCTCAGAGGACATCTGTGTTGGACTGATAGCCACTTACAGGGGAATATATGCTGTACATATCATTCTGCATCTGGGTTATAGTTTTTATAGGTGAGAAACAGTTCTTCAATGAATGAGATAAAATAGTTTCCATTTTAATGCAATTTGAATGTAATAAAATTTGTCAATTTTATGATTGCTATGAAATCAACAAATCAACTTTAAAGAAACATGTCACCCTCTTAACTGTTAGAAACTTAAGAACACAGTATAGAAAAGCACAGATAAAGCCTATGCTGAGTGCTGGATCTTCGGGAGAATAAAATAAGGCAAAACGAGTGGACTCTCTCTCTCTCTCTCTCTCTCTCTCTCTCTCTCTCTCTCTCTCTCTCTCTCTCTCTCTCTCTCTCTCTCTCTCTCCCTCTCCCTCTGTGTGTGTGTCTTTTTCTTTTCTTCATGAATGTATGTATGTATATAGGCAAAAATAAACCCCAGGTGCAACCCAGGTTGTTTTTGAGACAAGCTTCTCACTGGCCTACAACTCACCAACTAGGCCAGTCTTTCTGACCAATGAACCCCACAGATCCAACTTTTTCTACCTCCTTAGTCCTCCTATTACAAGCACACTGTTGTTTTGATTTTTACTGGGCCAGTTGGTGTTTAAAATAAAACCTGTGTTGAGATGTTGCTTCATTTAATAGCCAGAAAGTAACTTCCCACATAACTTAGAGCAGAAGCCTACAAAGTTACAGCATTCAGAATATGCCTGGGTTTGAAGTTTCCCACCTGCTTCCAAATAGAGAAATTTGGGTACTTTTCTTTCCCTCCTGCCCTACACCTCATAATTTTGCAGCCTGTGTGATATGCTGCGCTCAATACACTAATTAATGCCCATAAAGTTAAAAAGAAGAGATAAGCATTCTAAGCTTTCTTGTTTGCTTGAGTTGCCTCATGATTTAAAGAACCCCTAACTAGTCTCCTACCTCTGTCTAGCACCCATCTCTTCTCATCTTTTCTTATCACCAAAACCAAACTGCATTGATTTTGCTTGGCTCAATTTCTAACCATAATTATTCTTATAGTTGTGCATCTTGTTTCTAATTTCCTTTCTTTCTTTCTGTTTCTTTCATTCATTAATTTATTGGTTTAGCAGGTAAAGGCATACACAATTCACCATGGTGGTACTGTGACATTTACTGAAACATGCATTTAGCCATCCTGTATCCTGAAGGGAGAACCCCGCTGGGTGTTAAGACAGCTGATAATACCTCCACTAGATTGGTTAAAACAATGTGTTTGCTTGTACTGTAAATTCATTGTTAAGTGTATAAAAGCATACAGATTCAATACCCTCGTGGTAACACCTTGCAATTGTGCATATGTTCACGAAAGGTTTCATCTTAGTTCAGAAGATCTTTTAATTAGTTTGGTTTGTTTATCAGTCATAATAGCATCTGCTACCATTGGTTGATGAACTGTGTTTAGTGAGCACAGTCACAGATAATGCTGCCTGGCCCCACGTGCCTCCCACCGCCCCACGCTCCATTTCACATCTTTGCTGCCTCTGACCTGCTCTGTAGCACGAAGCTGCACAGAACCTTCCCTCACTTCCAGTCTCCCAAGTATCGGGACCTGGCTGGGTTGAATCAGTGGAAGGCACTTGGAGCATGAGGAGAGCTGGTTCGGTGGGTGAAATGCTTGCCATGCAGGTATTGGGAAATGAAAAGAGCCCTTGTAAAGCAAGATGCTGAGTGAATATCTATACTCCCAGCTCCATTGCAAGATGGGTGATAGAGACAGGAGAATTCTCAGAAGCTTGTGGGTCAGGTATCCTGGTGGATGCAGTTGCGAACAAGAGACCCTGTCTCAGAAAGAATCAAGGTGGAAAGTGAGGACCTACACCTGAAGTTGTGCTCTGACCACTGCATGTGTGCAGCGTCCCACTTGCACATACATGCCTGCATACATACATATATGCATACATGCATTCCTACATACACACATACCCTAAACACACACATTATATATGCCCTACACACACACACAATACACACACACATGCATGCTCTACACATATACCACCCCTGCACTCACACACACTTATACTTATGAACATGCATGCACACGCATCGTAGACTCATAAACCTACACACATCATACACACATATACAATTTTAAAAAAATAAACTGCATGAAGAAAAAGCAAGATGAAGGGAAAAAAAAACCAAGGCTTGTTCCTTCCTCTCTCTGTGCTGTGGGTAGTGCTCTGTGGCCCTGAAACCCACAGTGAACACCTATTGTGACCGTTTCACGTGTATGGGCCTGTTTCTTGGGCCTAGGTCACACTACCTCTTCCCTTGAGGTATTAATGAGGCACTGTTCTTGTGATCCCAAATTGGCCTAACTTTCAGTCTCTGCCTCCCAGTAACTATATGACTAGGTTCTTTGCATGAATTCCTCTCTTCTACATGCCTGGCTGGGCTTTCTTCTTTCATGATCTGCTCCAAGCACATTTTAATCTGCTCTCTCAGTAAAACAAATATTGCCCCTTAGTATGACATTCAAGGCTTAATGCCATCTCTGCAGAAGCTCCGTGCTGATGCCCCTTGATGATGTCCCAACCCACACCTGCTGTTCCATCATACTCAATGGGTACCGAGTCTAGAATGCCTCAGGCTTCCCCATGCCTCTCTGTCCTCTGTGCGGTGGACTGAGGACTCCATCACTATCCTGGGTATCCAAACAGCTCCTGCTCACTTCTCCCCCTGCCCATGGCTCAGGCCTCACTACAACGGTTCCACGTGTCCAACTTAGGACAGCAATCTCTTTGCAGATAAAAACTGGAACTCCTAGATTCACCGCTTAATCTTGCAGAGCACCATCTAGTGCATTAAAGCCACTCAGTGATTGGACAAAACCAATATAAAGCTAAACAAGAGTACATTTTTACTAATAACTACTACCGCCTGTTTAATGCAAGGAGAAAGTCAATCCTGTTCTGTACCGAATATCATAGCACTCAGGGTTCCTTGCTGTGCCGTGGCAGCCTCGTGCTTGTGTATTTGTTCTTAATCAAGCACAAGCTTCTGCAAGAAGTTTGGCCTAAGACCCTTTTAACCCAGTTCTTGATCATAACCTTTTAAGTTGCACGCCAGCATATTCCTCCACATTGATTTATTTTATTTCAAATGCTTTTATCTCTTCCATTCTCTTACAGACACACACACACACACACACACACACACACTCCTAGGCAGCTGGGAGGTTTTTGCTGTACTGGTTTAGTCTTCATAGGTCAACAATAGGTTTCAAACAGAAGGTTCCAGGCATACCAGCCCCACTACCCATTGTGGAAACAGCATTTGAGCCATGATCCATCTGCTATCCTCTACTGCTTCTCCCAGGCTGAGATGATGACCTTGGAGAGCAGAGTTACCATACAAGTCAACTAGAGTAGAGCACACTCCGAAAGTTGGACTTTGAAGGTTGCCCAGACAGAGCTGAGAATAAGCACCAGGTTGAAGGGCAGCGGGAGGAGGAGTGCATTTGATTCGTTGACTATTTCCTTCCTTCCTTTCAATCCTATTTTCTTTGCTCTGAAGTCCTTTTACTTAAGGCTCTTCTGCAAGGACGGTTATTGATCGACAAGCTATTACCGTATGAACAGGATGAGCTGCATTTAGGCACAGTACTAGCCCTGGGCTGGGGCAAAGCATCACCCAGAACACTGAATTTAACATTCGCTTCTGGAAAAGTACAAGAGAAAAGGAGTCCAAGAGGACCTGCCCTGTGTGACAGTCAGGAGGACACCCCTAAACAAGCCAGAAGCAAGCGGGGTGGGAGGGGTCGGGTAGGAGGTGGGGGTAGGGGAAGAGCTTTTCCTTGAAACAAGGCGAAATGCAACATTCAGGTTATTTGAGAAATTCAAAACTACTAATAGTGCTGTTTCCTTGAACAGGTACACTTGTAGCGAATTTGTTACACAGCACTTGAGGGCAGTGAATTTTTTTTTTTTTTCTTCTTCTGAGGCTGAAGGTGCCTTAATGGTTTGGAAAGCGTCACTGCTTTGACTACAGGATGAAATCTGTGAGTTTGCAAGTTACTTCTGCACTAGAATCACTCCAAGTGGGCAAAGCTCGACATCCTATCAAGTACAACTTCCAGGAATGTTTTCCCAGGGGAAAACCCACAGACATTATGCTGCAAACAATAATTGCCTGCACCTGTTTGTCCTTCTGGGAGTAGGGGGGGAGGTGGGACTTTAACAATACTACCTGTGATTGCTTGCCTAAGTAGAGCGATGGGTGGATCATTTAAAAGTCCCTGAATGCTTCTCTTTCCGGTATTTGTGGTTCCTGTCTACGACAGACAGCGGTGTTGTCTCCTGCATGCCACTAGTTTTAAAGGACTGGTCCTTACTAAGAAAGGCATTTAAATGTTAATTGAGCTCCTGCCACCCAACCATAGATTTCTGCAAGTACGTGGTGATCCCATCTAGGGGAAATGAATGGAAGTCTAAATAAATGTCTATTTTTGAATAGCTTTGGAAAATCCAACCTCACCTTGCACTTAAGAAAGTACTTGGCTTTTAAAAGACGCGCGGCAGAATCATATCTCACTGCCTCAGACTGAGGACCCGACCAAGAAATAGTCAATAACCTTCAGTAGGAAAGGAAAAGTCCAGCAAAAGAAGGAAACAGAAGTGGGAATGGTACTAACCAGCCTAGTTCCTCTGTCCCAGCTAAATGTGAGGAGGAAGGCGCCCCTTAGAAATACCTCCCCATCTCCTGTTCCCGTCATCCCTCCCCCCACCTCGTCCCCCCACAGGACCCCTGGTTCCTTTAGGGCTGGCTGCTCATGATCTCAGGAGAGCTATAGTTTGAACTTACTGCGTCGACCCTTGTGTTTCTGCTCAGCCGAGGAAGCCAGGAATATGTAGCCAACAGATTATTTAGACAGCTAGTTCCGAGGCGGTCCTGGGTGACTTCCAAAGCAGTTCAGATTCTGTGTGGGACAGAGTGAGCTGGCGAGCAGGAGCCGGAACGGGAGCCTTTGCAATGCTGTCACCACCTGGCCACCACTAAAGGCCACTGACTGGATCAGGGACCCCGCGCTGCACTGCACTGCGCAGAGCCCAGTAGGAGGGGAGAGGGAAGAAGGAGGAGGGTCGGAGATGGTGGTGGAAGCGAACCCCGCCCTGGAAGGAAACTACACAGGTACCGGGGCTGCAGAGCGATGGCCTCACAGAGGAGTGAGCCAGATAAGTTAGTTCCTGGTGGCCAGGACCACTGTCGCCAACCTCGGTAGCATCCGCATCCTATGCAGCGCAGCTCCCCAATCGCACGTTGCTACCACTCCCAGCAGCAGCTACCCTCACTCCATTTAGGACTTTATCTAATCCGCAGAGGAAAGTCGGAGGCAGGGGCAAGCCCCTACTGCAGGGAGGGAGCTGAGGTCCCGGCTACTTGAAAGAGGGACAGATACCTCTGGTTTGTGGGACAGCGTGAGCTGGTGAGTCAGGCTGGAGAGAAGCTCTGTACCTCAATGCCGGGAATCCCATAGGGTTGAGACTTCTCTTGTGTAGGAGCGAAGAACTGGCCCCAATGGAGCTGGATTCCAAGGACAAACTGCCGGCACTGCCTTTCCACAGAGAGGGCGCAGGGACCGCGGTAACCCACGCGCAGAGCCTGGTGGTCCAGGAGCAGCGATGCCCTTAACAGGTGTTTATGGAACCCCGTGCCTTCAGATCACAAACCCGAGGTGTCCCCGCGGTCCACTGGCAAAGGCTGTCATTCAGAAAGAACACAGAGTACAGAAGGGGGTCTTAAACAAAACAGTCTTTCTTCGTCCTGTTAGTTGACTTCAAAATTCTTTGCCCTTGGGTCTTAGAGCATCCAAGATTTCAGAGGAGCGGGAGCTAGCGAGCCTCTGCGAATGTTCCTCTGGTTTGAAGCCTGCCGGCTGAATTCTCTTGTAGAAGTAAAATAGGACAGATGGGACGTCCACTCGCCAACACTGGCAGGGCCAGGGAGGGGCAGTCCTCAACTTTACCCCCCAAAACTTTTCATTCAAAGGCAGTCCAGAGGTTTGCTGCATGTCTCTTTTCTTTCATTAGTTTTTAAAGGGGGCAGTAGAGTCTTAAATCAAGGAGGCTTGCAACTGGAAGCTAGGCTTGCCTTTTAAACACATGGTCTCCCGTGGATGCGCAAGTCCCCTCACTGCACTGATTTGTTGTGTTGCTTTGTTTTGTTTTTAATTTCTGAAATGAGGATGAATACACAGGTGATCAGAATTTCTCTGAAACATGCAAAAAAGCTGTTGGGTTAGATTAGGTTTCTCCATCTAAAACTACAAGTTACACTTAGCTGTTTTTAAAAGATAACAAATACACCCCCATGTAGTACTAATGACTCCTGTCATGTGAGAAGTGGGTTTTCAGTTCCCTGAGCTCTGACTATCACACACGCTAATCTTATGTTGTAGGACATATTCAATCTGAAATCAACCTTCAATTCACGTGATGGCATGCTAGAGATGACACCTATAAAACAGTGTTGCTTGAGCCTTTCAGTCACCAGAACACAAAAGTAAACAGGTGTGGGAGTAGGCATGATGTTTTACAAGCTCTGCTTAAAGTCCTTTTGCAAGTTTTTTTTTTTTTTTCTGCTGTTGTTGGGTTTCTTTGGTTGCTTTGCTTTTCTGTTTGTGTGTGTGTGTGTGTGTGTGTCTGTCTGTCTGTCTGTCTGTCTGTCTGTGTGGTTTAGGGAAATAGCTCTTGCTCATCTATATGCTTTAGCCAAACAGATTTCATGTTTACTTTTTTTTTTAAGGGATACTGGGGAATGAGGGAACCTAATACATCACAAATGCTAGAGTGTCCTGCCTTTAAGCTGCAGCTTCAAGCTTTTTTTTTTTTTTTTTTTCCTGGTTTTGTTGTTTGTTTTTGTTTGAGGACTGTATTTTGCAAAGTTTCCCAGACTGGTCAGATATGGATGTGCTCTGTAGCTCAGGCAGGCCTTGAACCTGTTTATCATCCTGAAGAGTTGGGGTTGCAGTGGGCAGGCAGGTACCATCAGGTCCAGCTTTCCGTGTTTCTTAGCATCAGGAAAGTGAAGAAGAGACTTTGGAAGAGTAGCACAGGAACTCTTCCTCAAAACACAGAAGCAAATATCCAAGAAAGCTGATGAGCAGCGTTGCTGAAAGTGATTTTAATCCATCTCACCAGCAGGGATTGCACTAACCACTCTCCTCTCATAGCACTGGCTTTCAAAGGCTGCTAAGTGAACAGTGAGCTCACTTCCTTGCAGGCATGCCATCATTTTAAAAGAGTCACATGGCTCCATACGCCTCTGGTCATCAGCTCCCTTAATCATGAAAGACCTCAGAGACCCAGGTCATCCAATACAGTACAGAACTGGACAAGAAGCTGGTCCATGAGGTGAAAGTCACTTTACACTACAGCATATTATCCACATGGCTTTGCCAACTGGTGACAGTGCACCTTTATTTGGGTTCTGAGTAAAGTACTTTAAGGCATCCATGTTACAAACCACGGGAACGATGACACTCTGAGGCAGGGCCATCAGCTTGTGGACGTGGGGAAGTGGTGACTAGTCCAAATGGAAGCAGGACAGGATCATCAAATCTGATTTCTCTTTTGTCGAGTACTTTAGTTTTTTGGGCAATTTTATACCTTTCCAGAATAGGTGCTAACCTTTCCTCAAACAGGGAGAAGACAGGAAGCCCCAAAATGCATATATAGTTAGGGCAGCAGCATTGCTGTGAGAGCAGGTTGGATTGTGGGGGAAACAGCAAGCAGCGTTGGTGTGAGCTCAGGTTAGACTGTGGGGGAAAAAAGAAAATGATAAGAGCTCACTCAGGCCAAGAAATACACAGGACACACAGGAACCAACGGCAGAAGCCTGTTCTCAAGTTTCCATAGCTGCCCTGCAAAAATCTACATTTAATACACTTAAATCTCATTTTTAAAAATAAGCAAAATTCATATTCTTAAAAACATAGACCTGTGAGATGACTCGAAGGGTTATGCAGGTGTCACCAAGCCTAACAACCTGAGTTAGATTTCTGGGGCTATTCATAATGGAAGGAAATTATCGATTCTTACTTGTGAAGTACACACACACACACAAACACACACACTCCTACAAACACACACACACAGGCCTATGCACACACACACACATACATGCACCTGAACACACACCTATATACATATACCCTGCACACACAATTACACACATACCTACACAGAAGCATGCTTACACATACCACACAGGCATACACACACCTACACACAAACTCCCCCCTGCACACACACACACCTACACACACATACACATACCCTGAACACACACATACCCACACATACCACACAGGCAGACACGTACATATGTACATATAACCCTATACACACACATGTGTAAATGTAATAAAGCATCTTTTGAAATGAAATGGTACAAAGTCATTTTTTCAAAGTCAAAATTCAAAGTGAGCATAGCAAAATAAGTGAGATGGTAAGTAGACAGAAACGTAGAAGAAAGAAAAAAGGGAAGAAAGGACAGAGCAGTCCTCTGTACGAGTGGGGATGGTCTTCAGGGGATGTCTGAAACCATGATAAAGCTTGATTATAAATTTTGACTCTGAAGATATTAATAACAATAACCAATAAAGAAATAGAGTAATTTTAATATCAGAATGTGATAAGAGTTTTATGAGCATGCCTCTCTTGAGTATTGCGCTGTAGTTAGCATTCTTGTGATGATGAGATGTGACACCTCGTCTTTATCTGAATCACATCACTATTGTGCTTTGGGGCCGTTGCTATAAAACAAGAGTTGTGAAGATCTTTTCTCAGTCTGTAGGCTGCCGCTTTGTTCTCTTGACAGTGTCTCCTGCCTTACAGAAGCTTCTCAGCCTCATGAGGTCTCATTTATTAATTGTTGACCTGAAGGCCTGGGCTGTTGGTGTTCTGTTCAGGAAGTTGTCTCCTGTGCCATTGTGTTCCAGACTCGTCCCCACTTTTTCTTCTAACCAGTTTAGTATCTCTTGTTTTATGTTGAGGTCTTTGATCCACTTAGACTTGAGTTTTGTGCATGGTGACAAATATGAGTCTAATTGCATTTTTTTTTTTTTTTTTTTTTTTTACACATAGACATCCAGTTAGACCAGCACCATTTGTTGAAGATGCTATCCTTTTTCCATTGAATAGATTTGGCTTCTTTGTCAAAAATCAGGTGACCATATGTGTGTGGATTCATTTCTGAGCATATACAGGGGGAGGAGGTCCCCCTTAGTCACAGTCATAGGGGAAGGGAGTAAGGGGAAAATGGGAGGGAGGGAGGAATGGGAGGATACAAGGGATGGGATAATGTAATGTGAATAAACTAATAAAATATATTATCAAAAAACAAGAGTTGCTTATCTGCAGGAATACCACAGTCATTTTCAGAATGAACAGAGGTGGCCACCAAGTGAACCACAGACTGGGAGCATATGTACTATGGATACACTAGACATAGAAGTGACTCATACCCTGGGCAGGATAGACTAAGACGGCACAAAATTTCACCATATTGCTCCAAATGGCATGCAGTTTAAACTTATGAGTTGTTTATTTCTGGATCATTCCATTTAGTGTGTAGAAAACTAAAAGAGTGAAAAGTAAAACCTTCACTAAAGGGCAGACTAGAGAGATATCTGCAGTCTAGACCTTCAAGAGCCTCTCGTCTTATAGCCTCTGGTGTTATTTGATAACTGATAATTCTCTTCAAATATTTAAAGTATGGCTCCACCATAATTCCCCCCCACCCCACTGCCTATTCCTCAGCACATACAAATATAAAAGGCAGAGGGCCACAGATCAACTGCCAGATGTGCTAGCTTCCTGCTACTACAGTACAGACAGGAGAAAAACCAGCCCTGATGTGGGCAGACGTGTGTAGGCTCACAGTTTCACAACTCTGCCTTAGATGGGACAGCAGGCCAACATGGAGGGTGTAGAGTGGTCTGACTTCCTTACATCGGGAGAGAGGGAACAGAAAGGAGAAGGGGCTAGGGAAGACTGGAAGACTTGCCTGGATCTGTTTATTTTCCCTCCTACTAGTCCAAGCCACAGGACATACCTTCATCATGTGTTCCACCAGAGGACCTTACAGACCTCCCACCTAACACCAAACACGTCATTTTTTTTCCTTATTTCTGGATGAACTGGTATTCACTGTCAAATTGCTGCAAAAGACCTTTTGGTTAATGGAATAATGTGGATGTTTCACACAGCTGGGGTGAGCAAATCTGTTTGTCATTTAAAGAGAAAAGTTCAGTTGCTTCATTACGGAGACTCGGTTTACTGCACAAAGTAAATCATAGAGTGATTTGCTCATGTCTAAAATTCATAGTGAGAGCAAAGGCCTCTCCCACATAGAAATAATTTCATTTTTATGTCGGTTAGGAAAGTAATTTATAACCATAATAAAAGGCAGCAATGACAAAGACAGAAAGTAAAACATCCTCTGTTCAGTAGATATTTCTGCAATAAGAGTGATGTTTATCTGTGCTTTTCAATAGAGCAGCTATACACATGGGGCTATTGAGCACTTGAAATGGACAAGTATAAGATTGAGTTTTAATTTAATTTGCGCACTAAATAGCTATGTAGGGACAGTGTAAGCTGTAGACAATATATGTCTAAGATTTTGTCACTCAGGATCTCCATTTTTGGAATATGGGTATAAATTCCCATGGATAAGTTGGTCTATAGTTTTGGTTTGGTTTTTTGAGACAGGATTTTGCTGTGTAGCCATGGCTGTTCTGGAATTTGCTCTGTGGACCAAGCTGGCCTCAAACTCTCAGAGATCCACTCACCTCTGCCTCTGCCTCCCTAGTGCTGGGATGACCGCCATGTGCATTGGGTTGGTCTCTAATCTTCTGTAAACTTCAGAACCCTAACAATGTGTCACAGACAATATTTCATTTCTTTACATGCAAACATCCATTCCTTTAATGGTTGCCTGGGCCTAAACTGGACAAACACATTCTGATTATGCATCACTGTTGTAGCCGAAATGCTCAGTTATCTTGTGTATGTGTACAGTACACTCCTCTAGTTCTTTTGAGGCAGGAAATTTTAGGGTGCCTTTGACTTCGATAGAATTTTACCCCTCTTCCTGGGCTTGGCTTGGGATGCTACAGTTCCAGAAAAATCAACAGCCACCAGAGTTTCCCTGAGCCAGTGATTTTTCTGGGAATTATCTCATGAATTTAAAGAATGAAATTTATGCACCGCCGAGGGTGAGTTTTAGAGAGTTGAGTATAGATTATAGCTGGGATAAAGAGGTAGAAAGGTAGATAGATAGATAGATAGATAGATAGATAGATAGATAGATAGATAGATAAAATATAAAAATAGATGTGTGTGAGAGAAAGAGAGAGAGTAGATCTACTGTATAGCAAGAGAGATCTCAGAAAGCAGAGTGTCAGCAAGCTGCTGGTGGGTAGTTGGATGGTGTTTCTTTTTTTGTTTGTTTGTTTTCATTTCTTTTCTTTTCTTTTTTTTTTTTTTTTAATAGAAGGAAGATTTGTTTGGGACTGACAGTTCCCGAGGCATTAAAGTCCATCATGATGAAGAGGTCTGGCAGCAAGCAGGCATGAAGGCTGGAGTAGCCACTAAAAATTTACATCTGGAACTAAAAGCAGGAAACAGGAAAAACAAAAACAAAAACAAGAGCTGGGAATGGCATGAGCCTTTGACCTCTCAAAGCCAATCCCAGGTAAAACACCCCTTCCAGCAAGGCCATAGCTTCTAAGCTTCCCCAAACAGCCACCAACAGCTGGGGACCACATGTTCAAATGCCTGAGACGTATGAGGGACATCTCACTCAAACCACCATATGCAGCTAAACTTTATTTCTTTTTCTATTTTTTTACACTCATTCCTTTATTTATTGTGTTTGTACACATATACATTCATATTTATGTGTAAATGCTCATGTGGAGGTCAGAGGACAATTTACAAGAGTCAGTTCTCTGCTTCCACGGTATGGGTCCCATGGTGTGAACCCACTGAGCCATTTTGTCGCCAGATGGCACACTCTTATTTTATTATTTTTTTCTTTTACATATACATTTATATTATTACACATGTATAAAATAAACTACATTCAGCAAGAAGAACCACAAAGCAATCAGGGATTATATTACTGTTACATGCATAGTGGTTTTGGCTACTTGTATTTGGCAACCTTGAAGAAAACATTTTCCTATCTTGGTGAATCTAAAATTCTGAATGTAAATCGATATCTATCATATCTCATCCCTGTCAACTTGGAGTTCCTTAAAGGATGCTAGGGTGTGATCTGAAAGAGAGTTGGCCCACCCTGTTGGCACAGCCCTCGAGTGTCCACGAACCTCTTCGCAGTTTCAGTGGCACAATTATGAAGAGCTTCTAGGAAAGCGAAGGCGATAACAAGACCCAGGAAACAGAACTCCCTGACTCTAGCAAGGAGATTCTGGGAACTGCTCCTTTAGGGTCCCCGTCCTGTATTGCCAGCTTTTAAGTCTCTGTTGTTGTCCATCGCTTTAGCATAAGTCTGAACAGGCAGGCAGCAAGAGAGACACTTTAAAATTTCCCTTGTCCGAAGTTCACGCTGCATTGCCTGGACCCAAAGAAATTTACATGAGCAGAGAGAGAGAGCCATACAGCTTCCTATGTTGTAGGGTAAATACTTTAGTTTAATGGTGCCCGGACTATCACAGGGTCAGCATGTCGCACGTCGTGTTCAGTGTAAATTTTCAGAGGCCGCGGGAAAGCATGATTGAAGTGGTTAAGCTTTTAGCTGAAGGGAAAGTGAAATAAAGAGGGTAGAAGGCACAGGAGAATTGAGTTTGTTTGGATTCCTCAGAGAAAAGCCTTTCGGCTTCCCTGCCGGAAAAGTAGTTCCCTTCTTGCTTTAATGTCAAGGTTTCCTGAGGGATCATTAAATAACCTCCAAGCCCCGCCAGCCTGACTTAAATCACAGGCAGAACAAAGTAGAAATGGAATGCGGGAGCAGCTTCCAGAAATAGGAAAGGAGTAAACCACATTAAATCAGTGTGCCCCGGATAGAAGGAAGGGCGTGACACTGGAGAGGGTAGCTGGTTCCTGTGACACAGCTCAGGTACCCCAGCCAAGCAGCCAGAGGGGCTCCTAAGAAAGCACAGCACTTACCTTCCTTTGCAGGGCAAAGGCCCAAGTCCCTGGATGGAAACAGCACTCACTAATGATGCTTAATATATACAGTATTGCCTCTGCGGCACCTAATCAGAACATTCCCTGATGTAGTGATTATCCGTATAGGTGCTTCTCGAGGGAAAATCTGCTTAAAGTTTCAACAACACTCCCCTGTAACGAAAACTACAGCACCTGCACATCAATGGCCATTGATTAAACTACAAATCTTCAGTAGGTCATAGATGTATTATTTCCAGCTGGATCTGGGTCTGTGGTAGACGTGAGCAGGGGCGACAGCTTGCACCAAGTACACAAACAAGATTGACTTGTTTGCACCAGGGAGACATTTTTTTTTTAAATCAATTTCTCTGAATGTACAATTTATAAGTGATCTCTCTTTTTAAAAATTCGTTGACAGCCTTGGAAATGGTTCTATTGGCAAAGGCCTTGCTGCTCAAGGCGAAGGACCCCAGTTTCAGACATCTAGAATCCGTATAAAGCTAGACACAGTCTCCAGCACTGGTATTCCCAGCACTTCCACAGAGAGATGGGAGTCAGAGATGTAAGAACGCCTGGAAGTGTGCATAGAGCCACAACAACAAAAGACTTCCGCAGAAGGTGGAAGGTGTAGCCTACCTCACAAGGGGGTGCTGTGCCATAAGCATACACGCTATGGCATGTGTGCTCTCCTGTGTGCGTGCACATACGTGTGTGTGGAGGGGGTGCTGGTACGGGTGTCTATATATATACCATACACATATACACAAAAAATCAATAGGTTTATTTTCTTTTCTAACCTATCTTTGGCTCGTTTTTTGGAGTGAGTAAGGATGAATGGACCAGAGGTGGGCAGAATCTTACAAATTCCAGAGCCATTTTCTAAACTATTTTCACCAGTTTGATTTTTTTTTTTTTTTGGGTGGCAGGGGGTGGGGGGGGGAGGCGAATGTGGGTTGTGAAAACAGGTGTCTCATTCAGGGAAAGGGAAAACAACTAGTCACTCAGAGTAAAATGATAAACCTTAAACTGAGCGATAAGTAGCATTTGGTATGATATTTTGTTTGTTTGTTTTGTTTTTGCTCCTCTGGATTTGGAGCTTCTACTTCTGTTGTGAATTTTTAATTGCAGATTCAAAGTAATTAAGCCGGATTGTAAGCAACATTTTGCTGAGATTGTTATCTCTTACTGATCACCCCACTGGTTCTGGAATAGTGAGAGAGTAAATCCAAGAGTATTTAAATGCAAATGATCTGTGGTTAAAATGTAAATGAAGGGACATTTTTGCTTAGAATTCAAAATTTAATCAGTGCAAATTTTCTTTTTTTTTTCCTTTTTTTATTATTAATTTATTCATATTACATCTCAGTTGTTAGCCCTCCCTTCCTCCCGCTTCCCCCCCATTCCCCTCCCCTATGACTGTGACTGAGAGGGACCTCCTCCCCCTGTATATGCTCATAGGGTATCCAGTCTCTTCTTGGTGACCTACTATCCTTCCTCTGAGTGCCACCAGACATCCCCATCCAAGGAACATGGTCAAATATGGGGCACCAGAGTTTGTGTGAAAGTCAGCTCTCCTTCTCCACTTAATGGTGGAGAATGTCCTTTTTGACACATATTTTCAATATATAATTTCAAAATATATTTTCATGCAGCAAACCATACCTACATTTTAATTTTTTGAGAGAGTAAATTCAAAGCACTCTCCTGTAAGCTTACCTCTGAAAGATGAGAAGATAAGAAGGGTTTCAATGTAGTTTTCACCTATCACCGTGAAATGGAGAAATGGCTTACTCCAGGTAAAACTCGCCAAGCCTGAGTAATGCATACCAGATGTATTTCACAACCCACTACTTTTCTAAGGGAAACAATCATATAAAACTCACACAAGCATTTCACTGACCAAAGCTCCTGTAAACAAATCTTCACTGAGTGCTCATTGCACAAAGTCCCCAGAAAGCTGAATCACATTGCCAATTGTCTGAGTCCTACTAAGGGTATGAATGTGTATTAGTCCACGTTCTCTAGAGGAACAGAACTTATAGAACTAATCTCCAATGATGAGCTGCCCAATCATGGCACCTAGGGACTAAGTAATACAAGAGAGACAGGAGGAGGCGTGGGTCCAATATGTATATGTACACAAGGAGACATATATGCATATGTATATATATGGCATGTATTAGAGTAGCTTACAGCCTGTGGTCCAGCTAGTCCAACAATGGCTGTTTACCAATGAAAAGTCCAGGAATCCAGTATTTGTCCACTGGGCTAGATGTCTCCGCTGGTCTTTAATATATGCCACAATTCCAAAGAAGTAGGCTCTAATGCCAGTGAAGGAGTGGACGTGGCAGAGAGAGTGAGAGCAAGTGGGCAAAAGGAGCCAGCTCCCTTGTCCTTTATATGAGCTGCCTGTACAAGGTGTGGCCCAGATTAAAGGTGGATCTTCCCACCCTAATAGATCTGGATGGAAGGTTTATCTTCTCACATTAAAAGTGGGTTTTCCCATTTCAAATGATTTGATTACTAAAAGAACCCCTCACAGGTGAAGCAGAACTGCCCAATCATGGTGCCTAGAGACTACGTAATACAAGAGAGAGAAGAGGAGGCTTGGGCCCAACATGCCCTTCTAGCCCTGGTTTACATTACCCCACCCCCACCCTGAGACTCCACTACCTCCTAGTAATACCACAAGGGGCAAGGGAGTCTTCAGTACGTGGATGCTGGAAGACATTTAAAAACCCAAAGTGTAGTGTAAGGCTTTCGAATAAAGACAATACACAAGTCAATGGCGATTCCTTGTAGTCTATGACACAGCAGGTTTGGGGCTCCCATTTAAAAAACTGGAGCGTTTTCTTTGTTTTTATAGTGTATATTGCATGTGAGATGACCAGAAAAGTGCTTTCTATGGGAGATAATCATACTCAATATGCTTCTAGATTGATTCTCTTTGTGGCTCTGCAAAGCACTTTGATTCTTTTTCCACTTGGAAACATCTCCCTCCAAGGAACTTGGCTGAGTTATGTGAAAGGAAAGAAGGTGAAGCCCACTGTGAGGCACAAACTGATTACACAATTTCCAACATTGCAGACACTAATTGAAATAAGATATATTATATAGTGGGCATATTAATAAAAGTTAATAGATGGTACCAGCAACACAGTCAGCGAAAGAAAGATTTCTGGGTAAGACAAATACATTACGTGCAAGATTAGAAACTGACCTGCTGTGGAACAAAGGCACGGATGCAAGGCTATGCTTTCAAGGAGTCCGAAATCACTGGAGTCCGTATGGGACATTAATCAAGTTTAATTCCTGGTAAATTTGTGTGAAACTCTGTAGAGGTTAGGCGCTAATCAACAGTAAATAATGAGCTAAACCTATTACCTTCCTTTGGCAAGTCAGCTGACCTTGGGGCTCCCACAATGACTCTGTTCACGAGAGACTGAAAGATCACAGGACCACTCTCCCCTGCTTGCTTTTTGTTGCCTGGCAATGCCTTCCAGTTTCAGCGACAATTATGCTGTGTTACTTACCGTGAGTCAGAGATTCAGGGAGGCCAGAGCTGGATGGCCAGTCTCCGCTCAGGTGGCAACAGATGGACAAAGGGATCTGTGGTGTTTTCTGAGACAGCAGCTTCCCTCAGGGCCTGACCCTGGCTGGTGTGGTCTGCAGGAGCTGGAGTGGGACCCGCGGTGCACATTTGTCTCTCCCCAGATGTGGCTGTCATATATTCGGATGTCCATGGCTTTGGTTTCCTACAAGGTAGCTTTTAAAGGAGAGTGCTCAAAAAGCCCAAGCAACAGATTCCAGGTGTTTTAAAACTTTCTAGGGACCAGACTACTGCATCTGTCCATTTGTTGGTGAATCAGGTCTCTAAAGCTGGACTGTATGAGGAGGAAGAACAAATATAATCCGTACCTCTGAATGGAAGAAGAACATGTGTGTCCAGAGAGGGAAGGAGCTGGCAGCAGCCTGAGGCATGTCAGTGCACGTCTCTTTGTCTTTCTCTGCAGTTCAGCCACCTCTCATTTGATTAATATATCCACTAAACCACAAGGCCAGTAAGAGGGGAAATCGTAGTACCTGCAATTCTAACATTCTATTCCACTGCTGGTTTTCTTAAACCGTCTCCCTGGTTAGGGAGTCCCCAAGTCTCTTGTTCAACCAGAAGGTTCTCAGCACTGTTTTCCTTGAGTAATGTCTGTCTCGGAGAGCGGAGCTGGTGTGTTTTCTTCATTCATTGGCTTATCAAGCAACGCATAGCATTAAGCCTCAGAGGATGCACAGCCTGCAATATACGAACATCACTTCATCTCTCTGAGTCTCCCTTTTCTCAACTATATTATTAGAGGTACATTTTAAAATACGATAAATGGCACCTGACGCTAAAAGTCAGTAAAGTTGCTTAGCTTTCCTAGACTGGAAAGAAGACCCCATCTAATGCTTTCTATCAAAGGAGCACTATTTTAAATTGAAAATAGCATATATTAGCATCATAAATTAAGCATAGCATTTTGCTTGATCCCATTGACAAAATGGCTATCAAGTACACATTCATATTACTTCATGTTTACTTTGAGTGCATGCTACCAAATGTGTGGGGCAAAGGTGTAAGGACACGACCCGGACGTTCTTCTCCAGGCAGTTTATTCAGGAACCTTTTTAGCAAGCTTCTTCTTCTCCTGCTCGCTCGCTTCTCCTCCCCCAACACCTCCGTGCCCCTTTATATCCTCTGCCTCAACCAATCAGCAGCCCTTACGTCGGTAGCTCCAATTGGTTCCCGACAAGGCGGGATGCATACGTCAGAGCAAAGCGCGGCCCACTACCCAAATAAGGACTTGTTTACCAGGAGCAGAATTGCAAGTCATCCTGCCTGGCAGGTTGCCAGGCACCATCTTAGCGAGGGCGATAGCTTCAGCTTCCCACACAAAGGCATTCTCAGGCAATTCTAAATACATTATCCTCATTTTTTTTCACTGAAGGGCCCTATATCCTCATGGCAACTTCCTGTGAAGGCTTATGTGGTACTTGAAATTTTAGGGAAAAGTCTAGCTGCACTGGACACCTGTAGCATGCCAATTTCTGGTATATATTTGCTAGGACACAATGCACAAGAGATAACACTAACTCATGCTGCATGCTTTCTGATTTTGTTATACCCTTATGATACTCAGTTTGTAATGATTGCTCTGTTTCAAAGCATTAGCATGTGCCTGACTGATGAGAAATAGGAAATGAGAATTGGTCATTCATTTGAGTTTCAAGGTGTGAGGAATCACACAGGCTCTGGTGGCACACACATAGTAGCTCATTAACACAAAGTTATGTTTACCTTGAAATGTATACTCTTCCAAAGTGAGAAGACATAAGTTATTAGATGTATTTGACCTACCGAAGTGAACCCAAGAAGATATAAACAGTTTAAACATATCTATGCAACTCATACAAATTGAAGCAGTAACTAAAAGTATTTCAACACAAAAAGGCCAAGACTAGACAGATTCACTGGCAAATCCTATCAAATCTTTGAAGAACAGCTAATATCAACATTCCTCAAAGTGTTGCATAAAACAGAGAGGGACATTAGGAAACCAAGGATCTAAGGAACATTAGCAAACTCCTTCTAGGAAGCCTGCACTACTCTGATACCCAAAGGAGAAAAGTATAAAACAAACAAACAAACAACAACAACAAAATAAGGAGGAACAGAGATTGCAAATTTTTTCAATAAAATTCTAGCAAATTTCTCACAAATTAAATCTATTAACACTTTAAGATTTAGAGCAAATACCAAAACCAAGTGACTTCATGTCAGAAATGTAAGAATGGTGTAAAACACATAAACAAACAAACAAACAAATATATATATATATATACACAAACAAACAAAGTGCAGCCCACAAATAAATTTAAAGACAGAAATCTCATGTTTATCTGAACAGCTGAAGAAAATGTTCAAAATCCCTTCATGGCAGCCATTTTCAAGACACTAGGAACAAATGGAACATGTCACAATGTAACAAAAGCCATATGTGACAAACCTATTGACAGCACCATACTAAATAGAGAAAAACTGAGAGTCTTTCCTCTGAAATCTGGAAGAATACTATGGTTTTCTGTTTCTTACCCTATTATTAAATATAGCAATAAAAATCTTAGCTAGAGCAATAAAGTAAAAGGAATTTAAACAAGAAAAAAAGTCCGATTATGTGTATTTGTACATGGAATGGTCTTCAATGTAGACCAGAAGGACTCCAATTCAAGGCGGTCACAAAGTTCCATGTCAGGTCTGAAAGGTTGAAACTCTTCTGCAGGAAAAAACGTAACATATCAAGATGCAGGCAGGATGCAAGGCAAGAATTCTCTCCTAAGGACGCCCGTAGCACAGGAAGTAATCCGAGGGATGAATAAATGATATTACAGAATGTGAGAGTTTCCTCACAGCAGAAGGGAAACAAGAGAAGAGTGGAAGACACCGTCAGCAGAGTCGGGAAAGCATCTTCACCACCTGCTCAGCAGACACAGACTACTGGCCAGGATTAATAAAGAGTTGGGTACTAAAGAGGTAAATCATCCCATCCACAGACTGCCTAATGAATCAAATAGGCCATTCTCAAACGAAGAAATACAAATAATCATTGCATAATTTTAAAGAAATGCTCAACAACAGCAACAACAACTACTACTACTACGATAACAACAACAGCAACAACAGCAACAGCACAATGTTCAACAGAAACTTGGTAGTAGCACCACAGACCTTTAATCCCAGCACTCAGGAGGTCGAGGCAGGAGGATCTGTGAGTTTGAGGCCAGTCTGATCTATAAAGCGAGTTCCAGGACAGCCAGGAATACATGGAGAGAACCCCTATCTCAAAAAGAACAAACAAACAAAGGTGCTCAGCAGTTTCGGGGCACGGGGGTGGGGGGGTGGGATGTTGGCTCAGCAGCTAAGAGCTTGTGCAGAGGGCCTGACTTTAGGTCTCAGTGCCCATGTCAGGTGACTCACAACTGCCTGAAACTCCAGCTCCAGGGACTCCTACATCTTTGTCCCCACGGGCATGTGAACTCACACACACACACACACACACACACACACACACACACACACACACACGTGTGCAAATTAGTAAATAAATAGTAAAATATATCTTTCAAATATTTCTTTTAAAAATACTCAGCATCCTAAGCTGTCATGCAAGGGCAAATTAAAATTTTCTTTGAGATTCCATCTCACCCCAGTCAGACTGGCTATAAGCAAGGAAGTAAGTGGTGACAATAGTCTTTGCTGGTGGAAATGTAAACATTTTCAGCCACTATCAAAACCAGTATGAATGTGTATCCAAAACTGATACCCAAGCTGCACTATTCAGTTAC
This sequence comes from Acomys russatus, assembly GCF_903995435.1. Lineage (NCBI taxonomy): Eukaryota > Metazoa > Chordata > Mammalia > Rodentia > Muridae > Acomys > Acomys russatus. Next base: position 55,688,325 of record NC_067151.1, read on the forward strand.
AGACCTTCATGCTTACTACTTGTCTCTATGTCCACCAAGAGAGGAGTGAATAAAGAAATCATGGTACATAAAAACAATGGAATTCTATGCAACCATAAAAAATGAAATTATGAAATGTGCAGGAATTGATGGAACTAGGAATCATTATTCTAAGTAAAATAAGTCAGGCATAGGAAAGTAAGCTGCATGTTTGTTCTTATATGAAGAAATGAGATTTAAGAATATATATACACAGAGTTATGTACTTATGTATAATAATGTGTGTATGGCTATGCATGTATTTATATACGTGTGCTTATGTATGTCATGAAATGTGAAAGGGGATAAGGATGGAAGGAAGAGGCTTTTAGGGGAGGAGAGAAACTGAGGGATAATGAAATATACTTAGATCAGAGAGAAGAAAAGGAACCAGGCAAAGGAAAACAGAGGGGGGACAACTAAGAGCAGATTGTAATGACACTTACCATGAAGATGCTATAATGAATCCCACTACTGTGTATACTAACATAAACCTTTCTACGTGGGTAAAAAATACACAAAAGAAAATAAAAAGAGAATGAGGAAGGGAGAAGAAGGGATGGAATGGGAACAGAGAGAGGAAGGGACATACAGGAAATTGAGAAGGACAGATACCAGCCGAAATCACATGTAATAGCTATATTTCAATACACAAGGTTTATCTCAAATTACGGTACATAAAAATAATCATCACTTAAATATTGAGCTACTAAATACAAAGAAATACATACATATGATAACATGGAAGGCTTATAACAAAATAAAAATTCATTTTAAAACCAAGGCACAATTCAGTGTGTATATAGTAATCGGATATTTAAACAGGACAATGAAAAATGGGCAAGGAACAATGAAGCCCCAGATTAAGTAACTATAATTATACTGCATGGACTATATTAATTTTTCCTTCATCATTTTTCATTTTTCTTAACTTCAACATTATTTTGAGTAGCATCTGTACCATATACAGTTGATGTTCTTCCATACAGTATTAGGTATTGTGAGAATACATAACTACTTTAAGAAGTAAAAAATAATCAGACTGTTAGAGCCAAGACCAGAGGCTCCTCAGGCACATCTAGAATGGGGTCTTTCTTTTCCCTCACAGCTTATTCTGCGTAGAGACCCCAGCCTGACAGATGCCAAACTATCATGGACTACCAGTAACACACCTGTATGACAGAGACACATTAGCAATATCTGCTCTTCTTCCCAATTTCTCCCACATCCTCAATTCACACATTCTTTTCTCAACCCAAGATCCTTGCCTCTCTACCTGCCACTGTGGAAACAGACCGCCTGACTACAAGTGAATCTTCTGACTTACTCGTCAACCATGAAGCAAAGGCCCTCCCCTTTCCTCTGAAACCTACAGGAAGTGACCTTCACTCTGCCACATGGACCCCATCACCTCAGAAACCTGTCATGTTGTCTCTCTATGGTGTTAGGGCCTGATCTGCTCAGAGCTCCATCATGCTGTCAATTCGTGGTGTTGGGCCATGGTCTCCATGTTTCCATCATGCTATCTTTCCATGGGATTAATACCTCTTTGGATAAATGTAGTACCAAAAGGACAATCTGCTTCAGTGTCCTCCTGGATCTTCAAGCTTTAGACCATTCAGAGGCAAAAACAAAAACAAATAAACAAAAAAAAAATCCAACAAAACAAAACAAGAAACCCAAACAAATAAACAAAAACCCAAGCCAAGAAGACACATATCTACGTCCATTCTCTTCTTCCTTTCTATCATCCCTGGCACTCTACATGTCTAAGAGTTGTGTAAATATTCATTGTGTGGTATCTTTGCTTCATCTCTTCCTTCATCATGACTAGCTTCAGGTATAATCTGTACCAGAGTGTCATCAGCTCACAGTGGGGAGAAATGGTGCAACTGGAAAGGTAACGTGGAGAGAATGGCCAAGCCTTTGTTTTGGGCACCAGTTGGCAGTGAGCTGTACTTATAGGTATATTGGTTACAGTTGCTTCACTGTGACCAAACATCTGACAAAAACTGTTTACAGGAAGAAAAAAAAAAGGTTAATTGTTCTCACAGTTTCAGAGGGATTTCAGTCCATTGTAGTCATAAGAACAGGAGACAAAAATTTTCTGGATAGTCTGGAGTGAAAGTTCTAAGGTAAAAAGATACTTAAAACGGATAGTTTCTTTTACTGGCTAAGAGGTAGAAATGAAGCCGAGTTGTTGCAACAAGACCAGGGTTGTCAGAAGAGTGTAAGTGAAAATGTTTCTGGTTCTGCTATGGCAAGAGGCCAGCTGGGGATATAGGAAATAGGAAATGGAGATTTGATTTCTCCTTACCTCATTTTTCCTAAAGGAATATCCCTGTGCTGAAAGTCAGGTTGATGATGTAACTGAAAACACCTTAACACCTGGGATGGGACTGGATCGACCAGCTGATTCCTAACTGCCATCCTCCATCCAGGAAACCCTTATATCAACTCCAAGGCAGCAAAGCTCAATGGCACCCTTTTCAAGATGGTTCTGCTGCTGTGCAGGGTCTCTCCCTCCCTCCTTCTGTCCCTCCCTCCCTCCCTCCCTCTCTCCCTCCCTCCCTCCTCCCCCCCTCTCCCATAATAAGATACTTCTTTCTAAAACTGACCCTCTATGATCCATGAATTCCATTCTTCAAATTCACAAGACATAACCTGAAAGTCAGTGGCTTAGGGCAACTTTGATGGCCATTGATTTTCTGTGACCCTAGCCACTCAGACTAAACACAATGCAAGGACAGAATGGCCTTGTTGATCTCAAACACACACACACAAGTATTATTACATGGACAGGAAGCAAGGCATAGTTCTGTGGCTGGATCTGTGGCAGTAGGAACACACAACGGGGACCGGAAAGAAGAGACAGATGAACTTAGAAGCCAAGCTGTTAGCCCCTAAAGGATCACCCTGAGGAACTTCCTTTTTTCCAGCCAAGTACCATCTCCTAAAGAAATCACAGCTTCAAATCTATTCTAGACACTATCCCCTGTGGGGGATGTTTCAGAGTCAAACTGTAATATTTGGTTATACATGGTTTTACTGAAATTTTTCCTAATTTTGAAAGATCTATCATGGTGCATGAGAAATACATCAATTTTTTGAATTCTTAAAAGCAATTACCAAGGCTTTCAATTTACTCATTTCAATTTACTCATACTATTTATATCAGACTTAAATTTTAAAAAATTTAGTAATTCAGTCCACATATTCTTTATGGTCATTTGGTTATTTCCAAATGCTAATAACTAAGAGGAAGAACCACAGACTCTCACACTCTTCTGGCAACTCTGTCATCTGGAATCTTTTGTTGTTGTTGTTATTTTCTCTATTTTTCTGGCAGCATAAAAAATAGCTATAATAAGTCTTTTGACTGGCTCGTTCATCTTTCTCCTGGTCTGCGGGTACATTCAAATCTGATAGGGAAATCACTGAGTTTGCAGATGCCACTTCCTTAATTAAGTTAGCCTGTAAGAGAAAAAGGAAACAGAAGATGTAAACATCGCCTTCTGTTAAGTTGGATTATATATTATTTCGTGTATCACAGTAGGTGCCAGTGGTGGGAGCCTGAGCCGGGTGCTTCCAGACTCTTGGCTTTTGGACCCAAGAACTGAAAATAAGGGCTCACAACCATCAGCAAAAGAAGCAAGATGACTTTATTTAGAGCGATGCAATAGCATAGATTACAGAGGGACACACCACTGGGCTTGACAACAGGCCACATACTAATAATATTCAATGGCCTCAATTATGCTTAAGGATTTTATCTTTTTAATGGGATTTATGAGGTGTTTAACTATCAAGGGGTGCAGCATAGACTTTTTAAATTATAATTAATAGATTAGGCCATACATTCAATTTTCAGATTACACATGTCCTTTTCTATTATATGGGCATAAAACAGTAATTAAGGGGTTCTCCTTTTAAGTTTTCTAAAGGGCACATTTTTACCTTGCTGCACATGTACCCCAAACCAATTCAAGTCAGATCTGGCCTTCTTTGCCTCATACCCAGATACACTGGGAATACACTTGAATAAAAACTGTCTAAATTGTATTGCTACCAAGGACCAGGAAACCTATATGATTGTTCAGAGATTGCAGTATGTGTTGGTTCCAAAGTTGCTAGGTACATTGTTTGGAGAGGAGTGTGTGTCCTGCAGAAGGGACAAGGCTGCCAAGAGTGTTATCACAAGAGGGAGTTGTACATAACCAAATGGGAGTTCTGGAGTACTAGACTGTCCCTTATGCTTGCCTGCCTTGATAGCATATTAATATTAATAAAAATAACAGTATTAATAATTCACTGTAACATTGTGTATCACTAAGAATATAGCTAAATGAGCAGTGGAGGAAACACAAATGCGAGACAATTATATAATATATGAAGTGATTCTTCCATCAGCATCATTTCAGGCCCTTAACTGAAACTCAGATTCCAGGATTTACCAAGAGCAAAGAATCCCTTTGAGGTAAGTGATATAACTTGAAATAATTATATTTCCTGCAGTTGCACATGTACCTACACCTGATAAACACCAACATATGGGAGTATTCTCATAGTATGTCAATGAATTAAGTGATGAAAAAAATGAGAAGGAGGGAAGGAAAGGAGAAGAGATAGAAGAGATGGAAAGAGGGATACACTTTTGTTCTTTGCAAATGACTAGGAAGTTCTTCCAATAACTCATATATGTTTGATTTTTTTAAACATACTCACTTTCCATGCAAAATTCTTTGAAGATTGGAAATGTCACAAGTAAGCTATTAGAAATGGTTATGAATGTCTTCATTATACTCAGTCTGTACCAGACATATATTAATCTCTTGCTTTTCTTATAAACTCTCAAACAAAACTGCGAGCCTCTGAGACTCCTAGAAAGTTCAAAAAGACCCAAACACTTAAATACTCTGAGTCTTCTTCCATTAATAGGTTGGAATCCCAAGCAAAGGCTGTGTATTCCCTCCAAGCAACTGTCCTTGCTAGTATAATAACTTTGATTTGAAAAACACAAGTTGTGATCCAAAATTACAAGTATCCAGAAATGGAATTGAGCAAGTAATTAAATCCAAATAACAGAAATTCAACAAATTTCTACAACTTTCACTAATAGAATACTTTACAAACTATTATATGTACAGTTGTGACTTCAAAATTTATCAAATTAAATGTAAACAACTCTTAGAGATGACATTTTTCTAAAAATAACCAAACAACTTTTTCCTTAGCAAGGCTTCCTGGTATCTAGTAGCACAGGCCAATTTCTTGCCTTGAAATGTAGTTTTACCACATAGCACTGGCTGGTCTAGAACTTGCTGTGTAGACCAGACTGGCTTCAAAGCCGTGGTAATCCTTCTGCCTCTGTTTTTCAAGTGTTTGGATTGTAAACGTGTACTTTAGCCAGAACTAGTTATTTTTCCAATTACAAGAAATTACAAGAGTGATGGATCTTACCTCAAAAGTTTCAAGCCTGGTTATGAACAAATGTGAAAAATAACATAGGTGTAGTATTATAAATGTACTACAACACAGATGTATAAACCATAACTTTACTCCAAAGGAGTGAAATACATGTCCAGTTCTCACAGAAAGAAGGGACAGAGATGATTTCCAAACAAATACCTGGAAGGTAGAAATGTTGGTCAGGTAGGTAGTTGCAGAAGAGCATGTTATCTCACTCCAGTGAGTTTAATTTTCTCATTGAAAGCACTGGTCAGTCACATTCATGTTGTTTTGATTTGTGCTACAGTACGCACCATAAGTCTGAAAAAAATGGAAGAGTTTTTAGATCACATTTACAGGATGACAGGTGGGAGTTGAAGTGAGAAATTAGAACATTTGTTTGACTATCATGAAACTCTTGCAAGCTGTGTGAGCAGGTAGTCATCTTAGGGCCCTCTCTCCTTCAAATGAAGATGAGATGTTGTGTTTGGTCAGCAATAACGGATTGGTGGTATACTTAGCTCCACTTCTGTGCTGTCCTGTTCTAGAAGTTTTCATGAACACAAAGCTCCTCCATCCTTCCCACTCAAATACGCATAGTGCTTTCCCTTTCCATCACAGTTAAGTGCTATCTGAAATGAGTAAAAGGAGGAAAGTTCCCTTTGTCCCACTGTTTTGGAGATTCAAGGCCATGTCCACTTGGGCTGAGGCAGCACAGCATAGAAGAGGAAATCTCAAGTCAGCCAAGACACAAAGAGAAAAAAAATCAAAGTGGTGAATCCCATTTCAATGGCACACCTCTAAAAAATCCAACCTGCCATAATTTCTGACCTCTTAGGGCTCCATCTTACAGAAATATATGGTCAATAGTTAAGCTTTTCACTCACAGGCTTCTGAGAGATGCTTATCCCGAGCACAGAATATAATTATCTAGTTGAGAAACTATAAAACACCTTTAAAACTCCTTTATAGCAATCCATTTTTTCTGGCAACCAAAAGACAATTGTTTCTCTTTGAAACAATCTTAAAAAGTTCAGTTAAGTGTGTAAATTGAAAATATAGAGCAAGAAAAATAGTGAACAATAGTAACCATGGTTTTTTTGTGTAACATGGTTACAAGAAAGTCTGTTTGGGGGGAGAATGACCACTTCTTTTCCTTAATAAGAGTCTGGACTTGAGAAGAGCCTGCCTCTTCACCGCACCTCTGTAGATATGACTCCTGTGTTAAAGCTCTGAGAGAAGGGTGGAGAGTTACTGCAATTGGTAGAGGCCTTGCCTAGCAACCAGAAACCTGGTGTGGATCAGACTCTCAGTACTGCACAAACAAACAAGGCAGAAAGGAGGTAGGGAGTTCAACATCACCTTTTGCTAAGTACTACCAGTTTCAGGCCAGCCTTGCATGGGTGGGGGGGGGGCCCTAAAAAGTTTTGTAGCTCAGTTACCACTGACCTTTGTAAGCCCTAGATTAAATCATTGAATACATTTCAGAGTTAATATTTTTTGCATTTCCCTAATTCTTAAAGTTTATTCACTCTTTTACACAAATAATACATGTGGCAAGTACTTACATTGCAGCGCAGCACTCAAGAAAGTGTTGGAATATGTGGAAAAGATTTCCTATATTTGAGTTTGTCTATTCCATCTTTACCAACATGGAGTACAGGAAGAAACATGGTGAGACACCAGTGACAGCGTGTTAGTACAACTGATCTTGGATGGTCGATCATTTATGAAGTCTTTTTATGATTATAAAATGTGTTCTCAAGAGTCTGCGTGGGTTGATATTACTTGGGGGCCTCCCCTTCTCTGAGAAAAAGGAGAGAAGGAGGGGAAAGAGGATGTGAGGGCTGGATTGGAAGGAGAGGAGGGAGGGGGCTGGGATCACACTGTAAAGAGATTAAATTAATAAATAAATGAGGGGAAAAGAAAAGATGGGCATCTACTAAAAAAATATTCTCAGTACACTGTTTTTAAAAGCTCAGGGTCCTGACTAGACATGCTGATGATGCTTCCAAGGAAACAACACCAAGACCAAGTGTCAACCTGCAACGGACATCTTTAATTTTACTGATAGCTTCATGAGTTGGGAACAGCAAAAATGTGGATGATACTTATGACTTGAAGCAGGGAGTTTAAAAGTTTTGATCTCACTCAAATGTTACATGTTCTTTTCTTCTATGGTCTTTGTATCTATGTCAAAAATCCCTGATGTCTGCGTCTACATATGGGAATGAGAAATATCTAAAGTGTTTATGTACATGTGAAGCTAGCAGAGAGGGGGGGGGGGCTCAAATACATAATTTGACAAGAATCAATAAAGAGAGTCTCTGCTTTAAATCAAATTAATCCAGAAGTATTCCAAGGCAAGAAGGAGTAAAGATATGCAAAAGTCATACTGTGTAAATGAGATCTTTGCTTTAAAACACTGCTGAAGAATCCCTTTAAATAACTAATGTTGAAACTATATATTACTTGATATAGAAAAGAAATCAATTATAAAGAGATTTACATGTGTGCTTGTTAAAGATAAAAAAACAAAGGGACCTACATTTATTAATGTGGATGGAACAAATACAATTTTTATTCACTCTAAGTTTTATTGGAGGAATTTGTATTTTTCACACATATGATAAACATCTAACTTTTGACAAAGTTGCCCTAAACAATGGTCAATATGATGGAGACTAAGTCACGCGACAACCCATGATCTAGTGAGCAACAGACAGAACTCAAGCTTAGAATACAAGATGGTCATATAGTAGATAGACTAGTTGTTTATAACTTGATTGGGGCTGTGATAGTGGATAGGCTTTCTAAGTAAAGAATGGGGTTTGGGGATGTCTGGTGTAGATGATGGACACGTGGGCTATGGACACTTTCTTGGAGAGATGGAGGTCACAATGGGGAAAGAGCATTATGTTTCTCTGGGTAGTTGAATATCTTGTGCCCTACAGCATGTCTAATCAGGAGCCTGAGCTTTTAAAAACAGTGTATTGAAAACATACTGCTCACTTGATCTTAGTGTATGCATTGAAGGGCTAAAAATGTAAAGATACAAATATGGACATTTTAAGATTCAGAAAAACATTCTGGTGGCTATGTACAAGTTTCTGGAGAATGAAAGATCAAGAGCAGTGATTGATTCAATGCCTGGAATGTTGTAATGTGAGGAGTTTCTAGAGAACTTATAGATTTCTGCTCTTTGCCTGAAACTTAATTACTGAAATGACAGGCTTTCTAAAAGCTTGTTTTTAAGATACCCTATTAGTTACATGCTGGTCACACTACCAACAACTTAGCCCAAGCCACGTGCATCTATTATCTCTGAAGTTTTTTCAGGTCAAGGCTTGAACTTCAACTTAACCAGGCTTTCTGCTCCAGTGAGTTTCACAAGGCTACAGCACAGATGGCGGCAGCCAGCACTATGCTTTCATCTGAGGCTGGACTCAGGGCCAGAGATTTGTTTCTAAGGTCAAGCAGCTGGAGGCAGGGGAAAGTTTTCTATGACTGTCCTTTGTCACATGGGCATCTCTCTCATCAATGTTAGAGAAAGGGAGGCAGAGAGAGAGAGAGAGAGAGACAGAGACAGAGAGACAGAGAGACAGAGACATAGAGACAGAGAGAGACAGAGATAGAGACAGAGGTAGAGACAGAGAGAAGGAGAGACACAGAGAAGAGAGCCCAATCTTCCATTACATGATCCCATAATCTATGGGAAACTGTTCCCATCAAATTTCTATCTGTGGTTTCAGAATGACTTACTTGATCATTGTTATCAAGGCCAGGACTACACAAGGACTAGACATCGGGATTCAAACTATATTGAGGACCTTCTCAGTTTGTCAACCAACACCTCATATAAGTTTCAAGATAATGGACTAGAGACTGTAAGGTGCAGAAAGATATCAAGGATGAACTCTAAATGGCAGACCTTAAAAGCACTGAGGAAATGTTACATATAAATAACATTGTTTACTAGAGGTGATAGTTTACATGGGGGTAAATGAGATCATGGAGCATTGCCTTCACTACAAGCTTTGGAACTGGTGAAGTGCAAAGCCATGCCAGTAACCAAAACAGGAAGTAGAAATAGAGGAAACAGTGCTTCCAAAAAAAGGATAATGGATTGAATTTCTGATCTATTGCTTTTAGGATGTTGATGAAATGTGCAATGAAAATGTATTAACCACACTGAACTAAGGCTGAAATATCAGAGGAAAGTAGATAACATGTTTTTTGTCATCTCTTCAATGACAATATAGGGACACAGTTCACCAGGCCTACCAACATTTATTTCATTGTAAGGAGGATGTATGTTGTGGGTTCAATCTGGAATGTCCCTCACAGATTCATGATTTAAGTCCTTGTTCCATAGGCTGATGTACTGCTCTAGGAGGCTGTGGATCTTTTGAGATGTAGGGTCAAGCAAACAGAAGTAGTCCATTAGGGATGGGCCTTTGAAGGTCATTCGTACTTCTGTTTCCAGCTCACTGCTCCATTCCTACTCTACCACATGTAACTTCTCTACGTCTGGGCACTCCAGTCAATTGTTCACAGTCACTGAACAATGTCCGTTAATCACTTTTCTCATCACCATGCTTTTATGAGTACCTCCTGTCACAGTGGGCAAGGCAAGTGGTGGCTGTTTATTCACATAGTGGCAGAGCATGAATTGAGCAGGGGACCCAAAGAATAAAAAGCACAGATAATTAAATGAGTGACCTTGTCCTTTTTAAGTACACTACAATAGCCCAGGTCCTCAGAGGCTCTCTCTGAACTTCTGAAATTTCCCTGACCCTGCTGTCTTACTGTTTTAGTATCTGGCAATTTCAGGAATATATTTGACACAGGCCATGTACATTTATATGAGCTTTGATTAGTAAATTCATTTTGAGATTTTAGAGGTTTTGGTGGTATAGTCAAGATGCCCAAGTCAATTGATCGATCAAGCCCTCTTATCTCTCTTCCTCTCCCTCTCCCCTGCTCTTCCTCTTTTCCCTTTTCTCCTCTTTGCCTTTCTGTCTGCAGTCCATCTCTCTTTCTCTTATGCTTTCCCTCCTTTTTTTATCCTTTCTTTTCCTGTTGCTCCTAAAGTTATTTTAACAGGCAACTAACCTTCCCCTTGCTGACTTTCTGATTTTTAAAGTTTGATTTCTCCTTTGCTGTTTGTTTCTTGCCCTTGCCTTTCTGGGGGGGGGGGGATCTGGTTTCTATCTGCATATAAAATGAATGAATTATCCCATTCATCAACAACAGTGACAATGACAGAAAGGCAGTTTTGTGGCTCGACCCTTAGCTGATCCCTAGCAAGATGATGTGGATCTATTGTCTCCTGGCCAATATATGATGGCAAATCAACCTTCTCATTTTGCCCCTGTTTGTCTTCCTGGGCACACATATCAGGTAAAGGAATCCCACACTAAGCCTATGAGGAGGAGCACTTCTTTTTAATGTCCACGACATTACTTTGTGATAGTTGAGGCACAAGAACCAAGGCCACGTGTTATCTGCCTGCACATCTATAATTAAGAAACTCCTTCATCTATTGTATCAGTATGAAATATTTCCTACATCCATTAGTACTAATTAGATTTTAAAGCCTCACTGATTAAAGCAGCTCCCTTGTAATCGGTTTATAGAGGATACAAAGACTAATATAAGTCTCATCTCCCTCCATTTGTAGAAAATAAAGAGGCTGAACTTCTTGTGCTTACATGTGTTAACTTTTGAAAGAGTTTCCTCTTAACTCATAAGTAAGAAATACTTTAATATATGAACACAAGGCTAAACAGTCAGCAGAATTCCTGAGCTAAGCCTGATTAGTTGAAATCTTTTGAATTCAAAGCAAAAAGAACAAAATGAAAGCAAAGCAGAGCTATATCTGAACCCATAGAAACTGGGTAAAGTGGTGGCTATTGGAAGCAGGGATGAAGGGATGGGGAGTTGGCACTCAAAGCAGGAAATTTCAGCTCAAGAAATCAATTGTACATTTCAGCGGCTGCAATCAACAGCGGTGTGCTTTAGAACTGAAAGTTGTGAGAGCCATAGGGCTAGGTATTCTTACCGAAATAACCTGTGTGTGTGAGATCTCGTGATGACGTGAAAGGATTGATGTGGGCATGCTGTGATGTGTGTATAGTCCGAAACGTGATGCTCCACACCGTGAAATGTACAATTCAAGTCTGTTCAAAATGTGAATGGAAACAAGCAATTCACAGCCGATTGATCTTCTTTGATGTGACTGTCAGATTTGTGTTTGTATTGACACTAGCTCCTCTGAAATTCTGAAATTTTTCCATACTGCCCTGCTGATCAAATTATCTATGATTGCTTTTGGTAATGGATGATGTAAACTTGTGTTAATGTGAACTAAAATCAGAGTCTGATAAACCGCTACATATCTGTAGAAATCATGTTTTTTAAGTCTTCAACCTTGATATCCAATGTCCTTCCTTGGGTTTATACTGGAAATAGCACCAACTCTAGTTAACAGGTGTGAACAGCAGTGCCTAGTGAGATGAATAAATATTAAGACATGTCATTTTGAGTGAGTCTGCCTTGGAGTCCTGTGAATGGATGCACAGTGCCGATGTCCTTGTCACTGTTCAGCATCATATAAATGAAATGTGAGTCTTGCTTCTCTGCCAAATTAATTATGGTAAAACTCACTAATTACATCATTCCCAGTTTAGTGGGAGCTAGCAGACTTGGTTCAATGTTATAGTTGCTGTTAGTGACTGAGACACTGGTAAGAACATATGTCTGTATATGTGTGTGTGTGTGTGTGTGTGTGTGTGTGTGTGTGTAATACAACTATGGCTGAAAATTAATAGGTTCTGTTGTTTTAAAGGGAGAAAAGAGAGTTTTATTTTTTAATAAAATATAAAATTATTACATGATTTAAAAGAAAATTAGGAGAAAATTTTGATTTAAAAAATGGTTTTGTTTATTAAGGCCAGTATTTGCTACATAGCCCAGACTGGGCAGTAATTGTCAGCCATGCACTGGCTCCAACCTCCTAGTAGCTGAGATTATCAGCATGTATCCCCATGCCTAGCTTTCCAACCTTGACTTTAGACAGCCAGTTGAAGATTTGAGAATAAAAATCCTTTGCTATGATTTATGTTATTTGAAACACAAAACATTACTAAGTTCAAATGAAATTTTTTTTATGTTTGCCAGGTTGATGAACTCTGTTGGGTATTTTTAAAGGACTCTAAAATGGCTTGTTACAAAATATTATATTAATGTGTCTAGGAAATATTTCATCTGTGGAAAAGCAGTTGTTTTATAGCATTCCTTGCTCCATTAACAAGGTGCACTAAGTTATTTGTTTCATCTTCTTTATAAGTTTTGTCAATGTTGGCTGTTGCTTGGGTCTCTGAGTTATACTAGCTGTACTGATTCTCAATTGTTTAAAGCATACTCTACACGCTTTACATTTAAAAAACCTTCATATTATGTATGATGGATTCTATTACTGTAGTCTATGCATATTTAAAATATTAAAATTTACACTGAACAAATAGTTATCAGGTTATTATTTACAAAACATACATAATATTCTCCCAATCAAAGTGACAAAAAAAATCTGAAAACGTTTAAATGTTTGTTCTCCTAGTTAAATCCATATGTTAGAAAAACATTCTATTTATTTTACATTTAAAACGAACTTCAAGATTTCCCATAGAAGCCTATAAAATCAAAACATTTATTTATTCATATTGTAGAAAAAGGCATAGTCCTGAGTTGTGCTTCTTCACTTTGGGATGGCTACAAAAGCACCATGTTTCCAAAGTTGAATGATAAATACTCTTGGAAATAGCCAGAGCCATGCATAGGGTCGGCAAACACCCTGTCACTGAGCTGCAGCCTCAGTGACACATTTCTGAGCAGATATTATTTCCAGGGCCTCGGCAATTGCTCAACAGTGTGTGGCTGCAGCCCAGAAGCACTAAGCTTGGAGCGTGACCTTCAGATGTACAGCATGTGGGGAGACTTGAGGAAATGAGGTCAGTCACTGGAGCCTGGCTGTCAGGGATCTGTTGTGATGTTGAAAGATAAATATTGATTTTTGGCTAGAGGTGGGGTTTGATGTCACAGAAAGATTCTTTTGAAAGATAGATGGAACATACTTGTGCATGGGAAGGGTCTATAGAAAGGGTAAAAGGAATATTAGATGCCCAGCCTCGAATAAACAGAGTAAGGTGGAGTCAAATAGCCTGATATATAGGCAGCTCAGGGGAAAGGAGGTTGATACAAACATAGTTCAAAGGAGGAGAGAGACACAGCTAGCCAAGGGTCTCACTTAATCTTTTTTTTTTTTTATTATTTTTCTTTCTTTACAAATACATTTATATTACTATACATATCTAAAATAAACTACAAATAGTAGAACAAACCACAAAACAATCAGCAATTATACTGATGTTACATTCATAGTGTTTTGGCTATTTGTATTTGGCCACCTTGAAGAAAGCATCTTTCCTATCACGGTGAGCCTAAAATTCTGAATGTAAATCAATATCTATCATATCTCATCGCTATAAACTTAAAACATCTACCTAGACCTAAAAATATCTTAACCCCTAAACAACTAAGCTTAATTGTAAAAGTAAACTATCTGGCCTTCAATCCCATGAGAGACTTGAGAAGGATTAAAATTAATTACCAGAGTAACAGGAAGTGCAGGTCAGCACCTTCCAAAGTGAAAAAATGACAGAGACAGTTTGATGCCTGAACATTCACCCAAAACTCTATATAACGTTGGAGCATCTTCTTCAGCCTTCTTGTCCAATATATCTGACAGAAATATTCATGAGGCAGGATCTATTGAGGACTTCCTTACCCTATCTTGGCAGAGTTTGGCCATCAACTCTGCCTGCATCCAAACTAGCCCATTTTTAGGCAGAATTCTGTCTGTGGCTGAACCAAGGACATTATCTCCAGTGGCTGGTTTGCCACATTTGAAACCATCTTCATAAGGAGGTTTTTTTGATGCTCATCATCTTTGTTGAGGTAGGCTGCATGTTGCCAGGAATTAACCTGTCTTATTGTCAAAGAATCTTAAAAATAATAAAAACATCTGTAAATGCCATATTCTGTAGGTCTCTGAGGTTTTTGAAGACTTTTTGTAACTATTTTACCTTATTTATCTATAGAATCATATCTATCTGTTAAATCTAGAATGTGTATATTCTTGTGATAAAAATAGACCAGTAATTGACATGATCATGAGTTAGTCAACTAACAATTAACTTGTATTTCTTAATTATCCTAAACAGCCTGCAATTGCACTTTCAAAGCATTGGAAGTAAACCTTGTATTATAATTGAGTTATATGGGTACAATACCTCATATTAGAGTAGAAATATATTTAATTTGTATGAAGAATAATCTTAAATTTGAATTCTATACCAATGTATCAAAATCAACCTTATTTTGCATCAATACACAAAACTCTATACCAATGAATTAAAAATAACCTTATTTGTGAGTAACAATTAAGGTCTTAAGTTGAGGAGTAGATTCAATAATCTTTTTGTCCTATCTTCCCTATATATTTCTATATTCCCCTTTCTTTCTTTTCAACCCCTATCTCCATACCTAAGAAGGGAAGATAAAGGGAAAGAAAAACATCCTTGAGTCCAACTTTGTTTTCTCTCTGAATAAGACCAATAATAACTTATAACCAACTCCCAATGAAAATAAACATCTATAGCCCAAGAACACAACCAAAAACCTACCAAAACCCCTTAAGGGAAATGGAGCATCATTCTCTTAAGGTTTCTTTCAGCTGGTCTGGAACAAATAATACCTTTGTAGGGACCCAAATAAAATAAAATTGGATTCTAAATGTTGAGACATTCCAGACTTATTAAAAATCCTATGTGGGATGGTATGAAATGCTGGACCAATTGGGATGGGAAGCTTTCTTCCAAGCTGTTTCTGTTCTGATGAGTAACAGCAACTGAAGCATTTGGAGCTGGAACATGAAGGATGCAGGATGTCAGCATCCAGCATGCTGATAGGAGTGAATCCTGTCAGGTCTGATCCAGGATCAGTGTCCAGTTCTTTTGTTCTAAAAACATATAATTTCTCATAAGCCTTATACAATCCTAAAATTATAAATGTATGAGGTATGCACGATGCATAGAACAATTAAGGCTGTTTCTCTGCTTTTTGTATGAGCGGAAGAAAGACATCTGTAAATCTTTATTCATGTCATTTGAAGAATGGCATCTAATCATAAGTCACAGGGACTCTGTAACCAACAAGAAGCATTGTCTATGCATAGACATTCATATTTCAGACAATCTCAGAGCTATTACCATGTAGTGGGATTAGCAATATAAATTACCTGATGTTCTGCAGTTTGAATTCTTTACATTACTATTGTAGTCCCCTCCCTCAATCGCCTCCAGATCCCACCGTCTCTTCTTCATCTCCTCTCCCTCCCTCTCCTAGTCCTTAGAAAGGGGAGCCCTCCACCCATAATATCAGACTAGCTTAAGTGTTTATCTTTATTGAACAATAGATAGCTTACACATTTTTTTAGAGTATAGCTCTAGGATTTGTTTAGGGACTTTGATTCCTTTTCCTTGTTTAAAAAAACCCTGTGGTTTTGTTTTCTTGAAACTCATGGCAGTCCTCCTGACTCAACCTCCCAAATACTTGGATTATTTGGGTGAGCCACCATGCCCAGTTTAGAGACTTTGATGTTTTCTATAATATGGGTTGAAGATCTGGCTAAGAGTATCTAACGAAGGTCTTGCTACATTGTCAGTTACCCATGTTAGTGAAAGGTCAAAGATGGGCAATTCCTGAAATGAACCATGAGTTTTAAACTGCACACAATTCTGAGCAGCATTATTTAACCTCATATTTTTCTTCTCTGTCCAGCCCAAGACATGAATCACCTTTTGTCTGGAGTAGTCAAAGGCTGTATCAGTTATTGGCCCATTAGTCTCTTAGTAACCATCACTTTTAAGAATTTACTGCTGTGGTATGAGTTTTTGTTCAGGCCTGACACTACCAGTGGTTTCTATCATCTATTGGGAATCATGGATTGTTCCCTGAATTTAACAAGGGGTACTGTTGCACAGTGTTTTATAAGTTTCTGCATCTGTATACAATACTCCCACAAGTGACATGTACTTCATGAGCCCAGTAAGCCAGTTTTTTATAGAGCAGGTCCTTTTGACTCCCTGAAAAATAAATTCTTTCTATGTTTGAACACGCATTCTCACGGCTCATGAATTTACTAATGCTCCCACCCTTCTGTTGTCCCCTGCTTATGCCATTCTCACTCCTGTAAGCCCGTTGACAAAGCCATTAAAAATGACACTTAAGTGTATGCAGATCCATGTCTCTGGCTATATCTGCTTCCAAAACACCAGTGAAAACCAAATGCTCCATTTTCAGTTCTGCCCACCTTGGGGGTACTTTGTCCAGGCTATATCTCAAAGCCTTGTCTGAGCTAATGAGAACTACATCATTTCACTTCTGGACGAAGTTAGCTTATTCTTCAGAATGAGATGCAAATAAAACTCAAATTTGTTCATCAGTCACATAGTCAAAGAGAAATCTCCCACAAGGCCATAAATGTGTGCCAAAAGACAAAGATCAGATTAGGAAGTAGGTGTAACACATAGAAGGTGTGAAGCAACAATTCATGCAACTTGTATGCTGGTTTCTTGTTTGAGACCACAAATTTATTTTAACAAATTTGTTTGACAATACTAGAGTTTAGGGCATAAAGGAATAGCAAAAATTGGACAGTGTATTGCAGAGTGGTTATGCCGTACCTTCTTCTGGCATCTCATGGTTAGATTGTCACTCTCATCAAAGTTCCCACTGAAAAACAAGAATCACATATCTTGACAAAGAGATCAAAACAGTTGTAAAATCCAAAGGACTTTTTTTTTATATATATATAATTTGTCATAGCCTGGAGGACGCATTACGCACAAGGGTCATATAAAACATCATCAGATAGGCTGTATCAGAAGAACGGAAGGGTACCAGCTTAAACACATTAATTCACTTTTTTTTTTTAATAAAATAAAATTCTCTTTGGACTCAATTAAGGTTTCTGAATTATCAGTAAATTTGCTGATAAAAATGTGACCAAACAATAGGATTTTTATTGCCTCTAAAATCTGAGAACACCCACCAAATGATTGATGTATACCCATTAGCTCTTTGGGTCCCTTGTTTTAAACATAAGAACACCAGGACCTCTCACCAAGCTGTAGTTTCACTCTGCTAATCAATACAAAGGCACCACTTCTTTGCATCCCATCAGTGGATGCGTGCTTGTGCTTGGATGTCCTATTCTAAATTCACCTCAGTAGTGATTGCTTCCTGTTTCTTGAAAGAATATTTCATGCTGCTTGTGATAACAGCCAAAAGAATACAACTTAGAAATATTTGAGGGTTATTTTTTGGATGGGTGGAATTATGGAAGGCACTGCCTTTTAGTGGGATGGAGTGATCCTATATCTCCTTAACTCCCAGAACAAATACTCAGCACCAGAATCTATCTAGGGACCACTAAATTTTGCAAGCACCACAGGTATTTTTTAATTGTTCATATAATTGCCTGCAATTGGCCTGTATTATTGTGGAACCTAACTTCATGTAATGCAAAAATTGTATTTCTTCCCATTTTTAGAATACTGTGACTGTTCTAGAGCTCAGTTATACCGTCATCTGTTTATGTCCTTAACTTGAGCATGAGTTCATCATCATTTTGGAGAAATGCATCGCTGGTTATTTGATTGCTTATTTTGTTTGAATCACCAATAAAACTTAATTTCATAAACTCAGATGTATTATTACCACAAAGAGTCTTTATTTATATGTATGTATGTATATATGTATGTATGTATTTATCTATCTAGAATCTAATTATATATTGTCTACTCTCAGCTTCCTCTGCAGCTGGAACTACGGAAATGTGCCAAGAGCTTGATAAACATATTTTAAAGGTTACATATGGATAAAAATATTAATAACCAAGTGAATGGCTATGGTTGGGTTTTATATTTTTGCATACAAATGGACAGCTAGCAACAGATTCATTTTAATAGGGAACTAACTTTTTCACATAAAATAGGCATATGAAAAAAAATCAAATCAGTCAGGCGTGGTGGCTCACGTCATTAATTTCAGTACTCAGAGAGACAGAGGCAGGCAGATTTCTGTGAGTTTAAGGCCATCCTGGTCTACGAAGAGAGTCCAGGACAGCCAAGGCTACACAGAGAAACTCTGTCTCAAAAAACCAAAAGGGGGAAAAATAAAATCTATACAATAAAATTAAAGAAAGACTTATGAAGTTTTAGTTTTCTCATGGAAAAAGAATCTACTCAGATGGATTTTTTCCTTTTGCTTCTCACAAAATAATAGAATATTACATTTTTATTAAACACTTCAGCTGCAGTGTTTGTCCAGAACTTCACCTTGCCAGCTGTTGAAGAAGTACATTTGTGGGGAAAAAAAATCATCTGTTCTGTTGAACATCACTATTACCTCAAGGTGAGGAAGGATACAGAAATTATTTTCCAAATTACTGGCAGCAGTGTTTTCAGTTACACAGCTAAGTGATTGTATCTGAAATCTGAACAACAGACAGGAAACAACTCTATGTCTACCTTATAGAGCAGCAAGTATAAGACTGAGTACCACTAAACAGAAAACAAAACAAAACAAAAACTAATGACATCAGTGCCAGAATCCCACCAACTTGCTTTCTGAAAGAACTTTCAATATGGTAACAGAGTAGAAAATCAGAGTCCTCAGGTTCACTGAGTTGAGGGGAGAAAAAAATTAGAGTTCAGGTAGATCAAAGGCATCTAGAATTTGTTGGGTAAAATATCATTGATGAAACTGCCATTAAATATCTTGGGAGTCTGCATGAAAGATGATTAGGTCTTGGCTGAGAACTAGTTTATGTGTGAAGACTTCACAAGACAACCGCAAAACCCCTAGGGAAGAGCAATCACTTGGGATATGTAAGATGAAAGCATCTAAATGACATCAGCAATGGAAGGAGCTGGTCATCGGTTGACTTCCCACTGACTAGCATTAAAAGGACTAGCTGAGTACATAGAGCATGCATTAGCCACTCTAACATAGCACACTGTAACAGTCAAGCTGAATGAGCCTACAAGGTAGCTAAGAAAAGGGACATAGCCAGGCATCTCTGCCTTTAATTTGTGTGTCTCATTTCCTTTAGGCCAGCCTCCTGAGTGACGGTAAAGTCACTCAAGCAGCATCTATATAAATACCAATCAAAGCTACTGCATCTCGTTCTCCTTCAAAGCGGCAGACATGAAAAGCCATTGCCTTGAGGCCAGTAAGATGGCTTAGCAGTTAAGAGCACTTGTTCTTGCAGAAGTTTGTGAGGACTGATGCCCTCTACTGACCTCCTTGGGTTCCTGAACATATATGGTGCTAATACACCAAGGTACACATATAATATATATATATATATATATAATGTATATATTAGACATATATATATAATATATATATTTAAATTTATTGTCCTGAAGCTTTGTTAACTTTGGGCTCTAAGAGCAGCAAAGCTGCATAGGACAGATGACCCCTTGTTCCCCGATGAAGACAAAACTCTATGGTAAGATGGCTGAATCTTGGAACAGGAACAATCATCCCACGGTAAGCCGACGGATTCCCTCAAGTAAGAACAGCAGTAGCTTCTCACCAATCACTTCACAGGACCAGAACTAAGGCAGCAGTGAACCTTACCACACGCTGGCTGGGACTGCCCAGTTATGCTGAGAATAGACTTGGGGTCACAGGGTTCTTCTATCTGCTCTTCTTTCCAGTGTATGCATTGACCCACTCTCCTTTGTCTGCTTTTCTTCTTTGTTTATCCCTAGCTAATGCATTGTGATGGGTGGTCCCAGCCTAGACTGCTGAGACGGCTGGAGCTAAGTCTTCTTCCCTAAAAGAAACAAGAACAGAACAACTGGACAAGAGGCAAACCAGAAACAGAGGAACAGGACATTACTAAAATAAATACAAAAGGGTGGAAGCAGCTTTAAGGCTGAGAAATGGCAGAAACGGAATTGCCTAGAAGCGAATGCTGTGGAAGGAGCATCGAGGTGGCTCTTTCGTGCAGGCTGGGAAGAGGAGCGCATTCTCAAAGTTGGTTAGGAACAGAACATTTGCAGAATATGGAGATGGAGGCTGGTCTCACCAGCTCTCAGACAAAAATGCTACAAAGGTACAAAGTGCTGAAGAATAAAGCTGAGTTATGACTTGGCACTAGCTCTTTGTGAAAGGTGGGAATTAGGAGGAAAAAACATTAAGACTGAAAGAGCTGGTATCCAAGGGGAGCAAACATCTCCCTGCAAATGCAGAAGGAATGTGTGATACGCAATTGAATGTGTTCCTGTCTTGTAGCCAGTCACTAGAAGGTAGGGTGGCCACACATTGTCATCCACACAGGCCTCTTCTGGAGGTGGAATGAAGGGCTTGGTGCTTCAACACAACTGTCAACAATAGATCATCCCAAGCATACTGACCGGATAAAGTCAGGGATACCTAACCTGTCACACTGCCCTTCAAGAACGTATGAACGCTAACTCTGGAGTTGCCAGTGGCCATATGCTGTACAAAGAAAGTCCACCTGAGAGTTAAGCCAGTGTACAGTAACAGCAAGGCTGAGCGCTGGAGAAAGAGAAACATGGACTAATGGTTTTGCTCTCTGTAATTTGCCTGTGTGACACATAAGGGTATTCCATCCCGAACATTCTCCACAGTTGAGTGGAGAGTGTGATATGACTTTCTCACGTACTCTGGTGCCTCACATTTGACCATGTTCCCTGGAGGGGGAGACCTGGTGGCACTCAGAGGAAGGACAGCAGGTTGCCAAGAAGAGATTTGATGCCCTATGAGCATATACAGGGGGAGGTAATCCCCCTCAGCAACAGTCATAGGGGAGGGGAATAATGGGAAAATGGGGGGGGGGAGGGAGAATGGGAGGATACAAGGGATGGGATAACCATTGAGACGTAACAAGAATAAATTAATAAAAAAATGTATACTTCAAAAAAAAAAAAAGGGTATTCCATCCCTATAAAGTCTATCCTTTTCTCATTTAAACTGGTTCAGTCATAACTGATGGCATTTGGCACACACAGAAAGCAAACATACATTTTTTTCTCAGGCATGCCAAGAGCAACAACAGCACATTGTCGTTTTCATTTGACACCATGCTTGAGAATATGCTTTTAACAAAAACTTGTGTAAAACTAAAAAAAAAAAAAAAATCAGTATCATGCAGATGTTATAATCAAGCATCTTTATCACCATTAGAGCCCACCACTTACAAACGACACAATTTTTCTTTCTGTTAGTAATTCTGAGAAAAAAATGAGGCTGAAAACCAGATGACAGGATTAGGTTATTCCTAATAACCACTCTGCTGTCGAATTCCAAGAAATCAACTGGTTTCGATTGCACATCTAAGTGACAACATGTGGGCCTTGCCTTTCTGGGGCTAGCTTGTTTCACTTTACACAATGACCTCCAGCTGTTTGGATGTTGTTGCTGATGTTTCATCCCTTCTTTGGCTGAACCGGATTCTACCACATACAGCTTGACCTAGCACAATGTATACTTGAATATAAACATCCCATGCTACTCTCTAAATCTGTACAATCTATATATTTCATTGCAAAAGTTATTTTTAAATATATATTCAAAGGCATGGGTGGACAGTTGAAATAAATTTGATTTTAATACAGCCAGCTCAGAAAATGCTATTTTCATTGGTATTCTCATAAGCGGTATTATTTTCTCTTCTGCCTTTAAAAATGATTAAATACATGATGTTTTTGTTCATGTATACCTGCAGTATATAGTATTAATACCCATTTTACCTATTATGTCTACCCTTATTATATTAACAAAAATTCACACAGATTGTACCAAATTTCACACCCTGCCACTTTGTTTCTTCAAACTCCTTGGGATCATAAAAAGAAAAACTTTCTTTTTCTGCAAATGGCACATGGTTGACCAAATTTGCTTTAATGATAACCTAAAATTGCTGCTTTCACATTTTAGTCATATTCTGTGTGAGTCGCTCTCAAGCTAACTATGGAAAATGATGATGGATGAGCAAGGCAAGTCCAAGAGCTTCAAAAAGGAATTATCTTTTCCTTTTCATGTGGAAGATTAAGATCCAAGCCCATTTTTAAGGATTTGAACATTTTTTTCTATTAGAGAACAGATTCAGAATAATTCCATTTTATTATGTGCAATTTCATATCCTTGTAATAAAATAGTCATTGTGAGCAAAATCAGTGGCGTCTAACTTCAGTATTGTGGAATAATTCTGATCTCATCATAAGTAATTATTTGAGCTACACAATGCACGAACATCAGAGAGTTCGTCTTTATTTCCTTATTTCTCCTGAACTTTGCAGATCTCACTTCTTCACACAGACTGCCTGCAGACTGCCTGCACTTACTCCCAAGCCCCATCTCCATCTGGGCCATGGCCCAGGCACATCATGACACAAGAGGACTTCTGTTGAGGAAAGAGCAGGTCAGTAAGGCTTCAGTGCCTCCAAATTATTTTCAATGAATAATTTTCTTCTGTAATATACATATATATAATTTATGTATATATAACCCTTCTTAAATATACTTAACATGGTATACATTAGCCCAGGGACTAAAACATAATTAAAAGCAGAGCTATACATGCATACTTATTAATTTTCCAAGTGCTGAATAGTCGTTACACATGGGTTACACTAGGGAATTTTCAAATAAATATATGAGCAAAGCAGGTACTATTTTTTTTCAAAGAAAATTTAAGCACACCTACCCCATAGTATCTTACCTTCCCCCCTTTCAGCCTTCCCATCAATATCAAAATATACCAATATTTTATATATCGGTGTTATAAGTGTTAGAGCTCTGAGGGGGAAGGTTTCCCCAATGAAAGTGTTATAGCTCTAAAGGGAAAGATATCCTTGAAGTCTGGAGCAGAGGAAAACCACAAAGTCACACCACACAACTCCTCACACAGGAGATTTACTGGGAAGGAAAAAACCCAAGTGGCTGTTTCTGCTTGAGAGAGACATATCAGGGAATTGAGTAGAATACAGGGCTTGTGTAGTGTTTCTTGGGGGAGGGAGCAGAGTTTCCCAGGGTCGGGATTGGTGGGATTTCATATTCTGAACTTGGGCATTTTACTCTGTAGGGCGGAGCTTGGCTGCCTATATCTAGAGGGGCTGGGTCTGCCATTATAGACTTTATAGTGCTCTGTGGTGGAAGGTCATGGGGTGCAGAGGACAGGACCTGGCCACTCATGTTCCTCAAAGGGCTTACAAATATAAAATCTAGAAAACACAAATGAGAAAAAATAATACTTTTCTGAGACTGGATTTATATTAAATGCAGTTGCATTTATTTTCATGAAAACATTATCATTATTTATGGCTGAAAAACAAGTTTAAGTGTGTGTGTGTGTGTGTGTGTGTGTGTGTGTGTGTGTGTGTGTGTGTGTGACTTACATTTCTTGATCTATTCCTCTGTTTTTGGACACCTAAGTTGGTTTAGTGAAATATGTTGTACAATGTTGATGGGCAAATATCTTCGACATGTTGACTTGGAGGACTATGCAAATACCCAGGAGTGGTGTAGCTGTTTCACACGGTACATCTACAGTTAGAACTTTGTGGAACTTCTGTATTACTGTCCACAGAGGATGAACTAGTTTGCCTTCCCTCCAGAGGGCACAGGGTCCTTTCTTCTCTGCTTACCAGAGTTTGTTCTTGCTCATTTTCTTGAGGATAGTCATCACGGCTGAGTTAAAACAGAATCTCAATGCAGTTTTAACTTCAATATCTCTGAGTGTAGTGAGGGTGAACTTTTATAGGCCCATTGGCCACTTGTACTGCACAGTTTTCAAAACCATGCAGCTAGTTCAGTGAAATGGAGCAGAGGAGTGACGCATGGGCTTGGGTTCACATAGTCACAGCCAAGCAATTTTTTACAAAGATACTGAAAATGTACAGTAGATAAAATACAGCGTCTGGAACAAATGACGTTGGGAGAGTAACATATTCCCATGTGAACGAATGGAACCAGTTCCCTATCATTGACCTTGTGCAAAACTTGGCTCCATATGGTCCAAAATCTTAATATCAGACCTGAAACTCTAATACTGATAGAGAACAACTGAGCAAAACCCTTCAAGACACAGGGATGAATACAGCCTTTCTGGTTAGAACATTGGTAGTACAGGAGCTAAAGACGACCATCTCAAATGGTTTCTTGTAGAATCAAAAGGGGTCGGCACATCAGTGCAAACAGAAAACAGTGAGACACAAGCAAAATGGGAGAAAATCGTTGCTAGCCATCCATTTCACAGGAGATTAACATCTAACGTGCACAAAAGGTAAAACAAACAAACAAAAAACAAAGAACCTGACCAGACTATGTACTATGAAGTCAATGCTTATTTTCAAAACATGAAATATGCATTGTTAAAAAGGTGGTCTAGGGGCCAGCCAAACAGGTGCCGTAGTTAGGGTTCCAACTGCTGGAATAAAGTGTTATGAGTAAAATCAACACAGGGAGGAAAGGGTTTGTGTCAGTTTACAACTCTTAAGTCACACTCCATCACTGAGAGACTTTAGGGCAGGAACCTGGAGGCAGGAACTGAAACAAGACGTGGAGGAATGCTGTTTACTCGCTTGCTCTTTAGGGCTTGCTGCTGCATTGCTATAGCAATCCAGGACCATCTGCCATGGGGTAGCACTGCCCACAATGGAGTGGGCTCTTCCCTGTCAATCATTAATCAAGAAAATGTATCACAGGCTTGTTCACAGACCAACTTGAGGCATTTCCTCAACCACAATTCCCTACTCCAAAACCACTCTACCTTGTTTCAAGTCGACTAAACCTAACCAGCACACAACGGCCCTGTAGGAAAAAGTTCTTGCCCAGTCTGGCAAGCCAAGCTTCATCCCAAGGGCCCACACTGTGGAGGGAGAGAGGCAGCCCCTGCAAGTTGTGTTCTGATGTCCACATGCATGCTGTGGAGTGTCCACGCCCTCATAGTCATGTATGACTCATGCACACACATGTGTGTGCATACAATGAATGTGAAAAATTAAGTATAATCTATATGTAATGTCTTAAATTTCACAGTTCATAAATATGACTTGTCTTTCTTCACCTGCTAGGGAAATTTATTTTCTCGCCTCTTCAATGGAAATAATTATATTTGAGAAATGACCATGTCAGAGGGATGTAGGTGACCTAGCCTAGTATCTGGAACACGTCTTGTAGTTAATTTGCATCTAGTGCCAGTTAAGGGAAACTTGGTTAGTAGTTTCTTTCCATGCCAATCACAACTAGAAGTTAACTGTTGCTATGGTGTATGTCTAGGGCTACCTTTGATGGGATCTATCTGAAGCTCTTATCAAAAGTCCAGAAAGCCCCTGTGACTTTTTGCTCAGAAACAGGATAAATGAGACATCTAAAGATTACAACATGTGCTGACATTCAGCCAGACAATTAACATGGACTTGGTGCCAAGTGAGTCACAGTTTAAATGCCTGTTTACTGAAGTAGATATTAAACTACATGATGCTACCAAAATGTTCACACTTGCTGACATGAACTCAAAACCCAAGAGAAACTAGATATCTCCTTAAAGTAACACAAAGGGTAGGGCACTGTATTAATCAAAGCTGAAGTGGTACATACTAAAAGAAAGTAAAGTGCATCTGTTAGCTATTTGCTTTTGGTGTATTACCTTGAGACTTGTGTCTATGGGTTAATCCTAAAGATATGGTCATCAAATAATGTTCTGTCCTCCTGATTGTATTGTATTCAGGCCATTATCAATCTCATTGTACGTGACTCCTCTGGAGGGATGTAAAGGCCAAGGTCCAGCCCCTGAGACTATTGTTAAATTTATCCACATATGTGGCCAACTTTTGGTATCTTTTCTGATCTCCCTAATGAGTTCCAATGTTGAATATCACAGGATGGACATGCAGCATCCATGGGTCTATATTCCTATCACAGACCTTTTTCTCATGCTATGCAGGGCACTCTAATGTAACTCTTAAGCAAGCCAATATTTAGTTTGCATGATACACAATTTATTAACCACTGCCTGGCATTAAGGGTGATTCTTTGTAGTGCTGTTTACTTATGAATCACTTTCTAAAATCCCATTTGAATAGACAATCTTTCCGTGTGACCTTGTCCTCATGCATATTCCTCATGCTCTGAGCACCACTGGGCATGCTCAGTGCCTGGGAGCTAGCATTAGCGATGCTTTCCCCTTTCCTGTTGCCAGCTATTCATGCACCCTGAGTGCTGTGTCTGGGTACATCTAGTGTTTAGCAACAGATATGATTCGTATCACTAAGGCCTCATTCTGCATTCCCTAAAAAAACTCGCAGTGGCTAACAAAGCCATTAAGTGTACTAAATAAAATTCCTCAAAACCTGCAATCACTATAACATTATCAATGACATGTCACATTCCTTTTTCCCACATCAAATCATCTAAATATTACAGGAGGTCTCACTGTAGGAAGGTGCTCTGCGGCACACTTCCCACATGCTAGTGGCATCTCACAGTGTGTACTTGCTACCCTTGGCAATGAGCACTGTGGATGGGAGAGTGGATACGCTCTGTAGTCATTAGATGACATCAGCCAGTTAGACAGTGGTCACATGGGACCATCTGTAAGGCGGCTTCCTTAGTAGCCCAGGAAAGCCTAACAATTGTAACTGCCACTGTCACTCACCCAGGGCAGTGCAACAATCAGTGCTAAGTCAATGCCAGCTGCCCCTTTCTGAGGTAACTGGTGGTCAAGGGCTGGTGGGTTGAGTGGTTTCTAGCTCTTGGTGGCATTGAAAATGCAGGCTCATATGGAGATGCAAACACGGCCATATGGCTTTAAGACGGTGAAGCAAGAGTACAGATTTATAAAGGGCACAGTGACAAGATAGACCTTGGGGCACATGAGTGAGGGTACTCAAAGGCTAATGACTTTGTGGGACTTCCTTTTATGGGGTTCAAGAGGAGGGGAAGTTTGGTTACTTAGGGGCACACAGAAGGTGGTTCTCTGTGGTGGTTAAAAGATTAGGTCATATAATCCTTTTTCTTCTGTGCACGTCCTTTCTTACAATGCATCTGATTTTTTTTCATTTCTAGAAGTCTTATTCTTTTTTTTAATTTTTTATTAATTTATTCTTGTTACATCTCAATGTTTATCCCATCCCTTGTATCCTCCCATTCTTCCCTCCCCCCCTATTTTCCCATTATTCCCCTCCCCTATGACTGTTCCTGAGGGGGATTTCCTCCCCCTGTATATGCTCATAGGGTATCAAGCCTCTTCTTGGCAACCTGCTGTCCTTCCTAAAGGAGAACATTATGATAGGCAGATTTGGGCCCAGGGGTCCCTCTCAAACTAAGGCACCAGCCAAGGACAATACAGGCAGTAAACTGTAAGCCCCTACCCAGATCTAGCCAACGGTCAGGACATTCTCCACAGTTGAGTGGAGAGTGTGATATGACTTTCTCACGTACTCTGGTGCCTCACATTTGACCATGTCCGCTGGAGGGGGAGACCTGGTGGCACTCAAAGGAAGGACAGCAGGTTGCCAATGCATCTGATTTTAATCATATAGCTAGCCCAGACAGTTTTATCTTACTGCACATGTACCTAAAACCAGGTCAGATGGATCAGCCTTTCTATTCTTCATACCTTGAAATATACTCGAACAGAAACTAACTAATTTTGATTCTTGCCTGGGGAGAGTGGTATCTGCCGCCTAATTCAGATAGTGGTCTGAGATGTTTTGAGGTTGTCAAACAGACTTATGGGGGAAGAGGGTATGTGTGCACGTGATATGCAGGTGATGAAAGAGGCTGTCAAGTGCATTGTTAAGGACGAGTGTTTGTAACCAAACCAAGTAGAAGCCCAGGTTTCTAAGTTGTCCCTGTACTTGCCTGCCTTGTTTCCTCTAGATGCTCAAACAGGGAACTTTCAAGAGTACCAGAAATTAATTAGTTGTGATTCCAAGAGCAGTTCCCACAACTGCATTCTAGGAAATACTTGGGTCACACTCCATGACAAACCAGCTGAGTTTTTCACAGTATAGTCCTGGTACCACAACACACAATTCATAAACCTCAGTGAAAAACATTCAGACCTCATACATTATATCCATACTTATATTTTCCAGGTGCAGTTAACCATAATGCCTTTTATTTTATAGAACGATTAAAATTCAGTGAAAGCATCCTTCGGTAAAGAGCAGTTTGGCAAATGCCTGAAATCACCTGTTCTTGTGGTTGATTTGTACAATAGAGAGGACACAATGTCTATGCAGATCCAAGCTGCTATATAAGGGGTGAGGGTGGCCTGTCTGTAACTCTGCCTTCTCACATTTATTCCTTCCAGTGTTGAATGTGGTAAGAATTTATTCTTTGTGACTGCAGCGGTCGACGAAATACCACACTGCCTTGCTGGTCAGCTGACCTTCTGATAATTAGTCAGATCTCAATGCTCACTCTTTTGCTCCCTTTTTTTTTTTTTTTTTTTGTTAGAAATGTAATTTTAAAAATAATTCAAAATCATGGGCTGAAACAGATGAGTAGAAAACTTAATTAAGTTCAGCCTCTGCCTTAGATTCATCTTTCGTACATGGAAGTACATCACTGAAGAGTTCAGCCTTGTAATCACTGTGGATGTGTGAATGCAAGAAGTATGTGGTTGCCATTAACACAGTCTAATGAAAAACAAGATCGGGAGCAATTATTTTTAAATAACCAAGGGTGCATTTACTACTTGTTGAAATGAATAATAGGAAAAAGCATGTTAGTAGTCTGTCAGAACATTATTTCTATCAAATTGAGAAAGAGCCGCTCTTTAAAGACGTTGTTGATATATATTCTAAGACTTATTTTTTTTTAATTATTTTAATCATATGTGTGAGTATGTGCACATGAGTATGTGCAATATCATGTACATGCTTTGTGCCCATGGAGGCCGGAAGAGTGCATTAGATCCATTGAAATGGGAATCATAGACAGTTGTGAGTTCCAGGTACGGGAGCTAGTGACCCAACCCATCTTCTGAAAGAGCAACAAGTGCTCTTAGCCGCTGGGCCATCTCTCCAACACAAGTCCCCCCTTTTAAAGTCAATTATGAAGCTTGAATATTTGGTAAGTAGTACATATTAGTGCAATAAAGGGAAAAAACCCAAACAAACAAACCCCAAAACCCTGGCTTTCTAGTTGCACCATTTAGAATCAATCCCGAGCCACAATTACCAACCTCTCTACAGTACACTAAGCATGTGTAGACTCTTTAACTTTCATACAAACAGTTTCTTCATTAAATATGTGCTGGGCAGATGAAGGACAAACTGGTAGCAGATCTAATTCCAACAGAACTTGTGCCCTAGCTGGCCCGTTCCCTATTACTAGGGGGTGAATCTGTGACTGGCTTGTGGCTATGGGAGCACAGCAAAAATAGGAAAATATATGTGACTTCCTATGAATTAATTAATCATGGATATGCCTGGTGGATATACATGGTGTTGCCTAGTCCCATACACATCAAGAGTATCAGCTCAGAGATGCAAGCTGCTATGATTGGAAGACCTGTAAAGCAGGGCACTCAAGGAAGTAAACATCAAGAGGAAAACTGAAGCCTGCAGAGGGAATACAAACACAGTGATACCAACTCTTCCAGAAGCTCAGAAGCAAATCTTTCACTGGTTGATACTGAGATGACCCCATAGCCCAGCTTACCACCATGGCCAAAGCTTGTTGAAGCCCTGAAGCTTAGCCCAACTAAGCTGTACATAGATTCTGACCTCTAGACACTGGTGCAATGAGTGTTTGGTGTTTTCACTGGCTGCAGTATATATTTCTATAATACAGGTATAAAATACAAAGGGAGAAAAATGGCAAACATGCAAATATATCAGCTATATTGTAACTATTGCAGTTACCATTTTCAATTATTAAAACAGTAGTTTACACTATTTAATCCTTACTTATCCTATGGCTCAATTAAGATTACATTTCATTTCAACTTAAGCTTTGAAAATTAGTTTTTAAGAATCTCTCATTGGTTTGGAGCTCTCTGAGTCAACTGGGTAACCGCCAAGTGAGCCCCAGGGATCTGTTAGTCTCTGCCTTTCTGACACTGGGAATACAAGCATGGGTCATCACACCCTGCATTGTTTATTTGGATTCTGGTATCTGAACGCAAATTTTGATGCTCACATGGCAAGTACTTTCCTGACACATCTGTCTCTGCAGCCCAAATGCTGCTTTTTTAAATCATTAACTCTGTGACTTAATTTTATGGAGCAATAGGCAACTAAAACAAAATGTTACCACATATCACAGATATAAATTAACTCGAAGTAGATGATAGTCTTAAAGGCAAGAGTGAAAGATACGAAATATGAGAATCTTTACGATGTTTGTTAGGCAGTGAGCTCTCACATAGAAAGTCTATAAAGAACAGCGATGAATTTTATTTTTGTCAAAATAAGAGCTTTTGGTCTGTATCAGTGATTATAGTAGAGGTTAAGAGCAATTCTTGCAAATGATGGAGTTCAGTTCCCAACACTCACTCAGTCATGCAGTTTACAACCACCTGTGACTCCATCTTGAGGGGACCTGATGCTCCCTTCTGGCCTGCAGATGCATCTCCATTCTTGTGCACATACCCCTCCCCCATAGACTCATATACACATAACTATAAATGAAAAAAATTGAATAAAAACAAAAAAGATCTTATCCTTCAGACTCATCAGGAAGAAGAAATAAAAGCTAGAGCCACAGAATATATTTCTAAGCCACTTTTCTAATAGTAGACGTGCATCCAGAAAATATCTGCATTTATGAGTCAAGAAAAAGAAAAGGAAAAGAGAAAAGAACAAAATAAATGCATAGAAGATTACATAGAATGTACAGAACATATGTATAGAACACAATAAATGTAATAAAAACCAAATGTAAGACAAAAATAAACATACATTTAAATATAGATTTTCCTAAAGAAGTAACATTACCTAAAAACCCATGAAAAGAATATGAACATCATTACTCAGTCACTAGAGAACTGAAATCCAAATACATGAGGCATAACTACACATATAATAATCACAATAAATATATAATGTTTTAAAAAACTGACATTGCCATGTGAAAAGATGGAAGCATAGATTCCATCAACTACTGGCATGACTGTAGCAGCAGATTGCGGTTCCGTAGAAAAGAGTGCACTGGTTGTTGGGCTTTCAAGGAACATAATCATTCATTTGTAAACAATTAAAACTGTTCCTCCCTGGATATGCGCTGACTTGGAGGTCCAAAGGGAGATTGTATCATGAAAGGAGAAACAGATCTTAAACAAAAGAATGCGTTGTTACTTTCCTATTCCGCTACTGGTTTAAAGCTGGGGCTTGACAAGGACTACTGGAGCCCATGGAGCTGGCAACAGTTCCTTCCAAAGAAATGCACCTTAGCTGAACCCTGCCAGGAGGCCAGACCAACTTACAATGACCCTTTGTCAGTGTTTCCTCCTGCGGATTCTTTCGGTGGTGCCCACACTTTGGCCTGTTGTAGAATCCCTAACTGGGTGAGGAGGCGTGCATGCTGCATCTCCTCAGGAAAATGATACTTGTACATTTACGTCACCAACATGACTATTTAAACGTGTCCTGAACAAGGATGACAGAAATAGACATGCTAATATGGAAGGAAGAAAGCTCATAAGCCTTCAAGTCTAGACAAAGAACCATAGCAAATAAGGAATGCTGCGTGTGTGGGAAATAGTCTTCCTCGGGAAGGGCATATGAGGTACCCAGCCAGTACCAAAGGGTGACGTTTTGAGAAACAACTTATGATAACTTGTTACTCAGCGAGGAGAAATGAATACTCCATGCAAGCAAGCGGTTCCACTCTTAGCATTCACTCAGAAGAATCAAATGCCCGCCCATAACAAACCCTTATACACAGTGTTTACAGCATCATTGTTTGTAAGTACCAAATGTTTGAAAAACTTCAAATGCTTATCAGCTGATGGGCTGAAAAATAAAATGTATGCTCATGAGCACAATAATACAGATTTATCTCAAAGTATTATGCTAAGTGAAAGACACCAAAGGCTATATAGTATATGATTATTTATGAGGAATTTTGAGAATAACCAACTTATGAAAGTATCCCCATATTTTCTTGAATATGGAATGGGAGGAATAATTGATTATATATGGTCATGCGAATGCTTGAGAGGAAATTGAAAGTCTCCTAGAGCACTGAGATTGTTGCAATCTTGTAACAATGTATAACAAAAATAACTGAATTCTGTATACTTTCAATGAGTTAATGCACAGTGTGTAAATTTAATTTATTTATAAAAATAATGTAAAATATTATTAAGCCAAAGAAGAAAATAAAATGCTACCACATTGTGTCCAGAATAATGCTAACCAGCATGTCATATCTGCAATTTCCCCTACAACACATATATTCACATATGCACATAACCATATATAACACACACACACACACACACACACACACACACACACACACACACACACACACCTTGTCCAGTGTAGGAAGTGAAATGCAGCACTATACACCCAGAAAATGGAAAACTCTCCAACAACAGAAACATATCTATCTCACAACAGTTTAAATGAATCTAATTCTAATAGACCTGAGGTTAAGTAAAAGAGGCCATACAGAAGCATGTTCAGGGTACGGTTGATTTAGTCCTGAGTTTTTAAGTAGGCATGTCTAAACCTCAGTCACAGAAATCAGAGTGCCAGAAAGGGTG
Source organism: Acomys russatus (assembly GCF_903995435.1). NCBI lineage: Eukaryota > Metazoa > Chordata > Mammalia > Rodentia > Muridae > Acomys > Acomys russatus. The sequence continues at coordinate 55,721,680 of NC_067151.1, forward strand.
CAGGGGCACTTCTGAAGCCTTGCTATTTTCTGTACTTGAGGCTAGGAGTACAGTGGCAATATACACTTCAGAAGACACAATGACCAATGTACCTAATATTGGCTACTTCATTTCGTGTAATTTATTGCACTGGCCAAAATTTAGTTCACAGTGGAAAGCCAGTCATAGCAAAATGAAGGATAATGTGTTTACTTGTTTGTTCATGTTTGTGCACATGTGTGTGCAAGTATGTGTGTGATTGTGTACATGTGTGTGTACGTGTGTGTGTGCATACATACGTGTGTGCATGTGTGTGCGTGCATGCATGTATGCTTGTGTATGTGTGTGCATGCGTGTGTGTGTGTGTGTGTGTGTGTGTGTGTGTGTGTGTGTACATATGCCAAGATGCATATGTGGAAGTCAGGGAACAACTTTCAGGAGATGATTTCCTCCCTTTACCATGTGAATCCTGGAATTAAACTCAGGTCATCAGGCTTGCCAACGTATCAGTACCTGTTGAACTATCTTGCCAACCCAAGAACAATTTTTAAGGCATTTAGGCATAAATGTAGCACACAAACAGATGACATATATGTGTGTGTGTGTGTGTAACATTCAAGTAAAAAAATCGAAGACTTCAAGCATCTAATTTTAAAAATTTTTCTATTACATTATTTTTAGAGATAAAATAACAGTAATATTAATCCTCCTACACACTTCAAAAATGTAAGCACTGTGGATACAGAATTGGTTAATAATAAAACCTCTACTTCAGAAATGTAAACAGTTTATAAATTGAGTTTTTTTAAAAAATGAGCTTTTAGCATTTTATCTGTTAAGCAAATCAGCTAAGGCATCCTAAGTGTGTATATAATGATACAATTAATTATATTCTGTCTCAACTCCTTCATGACTACATGATATTTATTATCCTCCAAATAACACTGTATGTATGTAGAATATCTTAAGGTCTTGATTTAACAGATCCGAGTCATTGCTGTGATGTGAGTGTGAAATATCCTCCCAAGGCTCACATGTTTGTACATGTGGTCTTTGCCTGGTGATAGTGTTTGGGACTACTGTGGGACTTTTAAGAGCTAGAGAGCCTCTCTGGGCACAGGCCTCCAGACTCTATAGTCCATGTGTGCTGTGTGCTTCCTTAACGCAGACTCAATGTGACCCAGACTCTCTTCAGTCTCACCTAGCCCCAGGTTAGCATCGATGCAGCCCGGATGTAAGGGTGCTTATCCGTGTCACTGTGGGATTTTATAGGAAAGGTCTTCTAGGTTTTCTCCACTTAAAATTTCAGTAGGGGTGGGGTTTCCTCCTCCATCATGGATGAAATCTTATGGTACCAAGTCTTACGAGATGAAGCCTTGACATCAGGTGAGACCGTCTTCTTGCCTTTGCAGGATTTTATGTCAAGTTAAGTTGACCCCTTACTGCCCTCGCCCACACTCAGCCAACGAGATTCAGTGTCTGAGTTGTCGACAATGTGTGGGACACGTGAGGTAGAACCTCAGATTATCTAGGAACCACATGAGAAAACGTAGAAAGAAAGTGCATTAGTAAAAGACTGGACAGTTGAGTCTTTGTTGTGGAGAGATAAGAATGACATAATTGTAAAATATTTAGGCTCAAAAGCACACAACGATTCAGAACTATCACAAAGATCACCTTCCCAGAATGTCAACTGATCAGATTGTGATTTTTTTAAATAAAAAGGAATATAAATTAAAGTGGTATGAAGCATTTCCATCTAGTTCAACATGTGTTCTGAGCTGAAGTAAGAACCAGGAGGAGTGTGTAATAAAGTTCTGAAGAGGGAAAAAGTTGAAGGGGAAGGAAGAAATGGAGATTCACCATTAAGGGAAATGTTCAGTATCATGGAACATCATTCATATAAATTAGCATCACTCAGTTTAGGCAGTAAATTAGATTGTTCTATTGAAGAACTAAGGATTATTTCGTTCCTGAGCCACAACCCTTTTATCAACTAAACCAGAGCCTAAAATTCTTCACTTTGTCTAGCTGCCACATTTGCAAGGAAGAAAAAAAAAAATCAACCCTGTGTGGAAACCAGGGACATTCATGGCTATGCTCTGCCCAGTGTCAGGAAGTACAGTATACAATAATTGCAGTGTTATGTGCAGTGTGAGTAAACAGAGAACGAAGTCACCTCTTTCTCTAGGAAAAGGGCATGAGGTAGAAATGTGGCTTCAGTGCTGGCCAGGCAGGAATACACCGCACAGTGCACCTACTGGTGCTTAGTGCTGTTGATGCCCCAGCTAGAAGTCTGAATACTTCCTCTACATGAGCTCAAGAACTTAGGAATTAAAACTCAGGAAACTGAAAAACTTAATAAAAAAGGTTAAAATAAAGATATAATACCTTTTTATGCTTCTGGGAAGGCATATTACAGAATATTTGAGCTATTAATTATTTTTATTTTGGTACAAAAATAGATGCCATTTTAAAAATGAAATTAAAGGAATGAATTAGAAGAAAAATTCTACAAAGCATGACTGGAGTCAATATAAATTATAAGAGCTAATTAGCTTAAATTTTTATTATAGAGACAAGCATTGCCATTATTGATAACCCTCCACTGCTGCCTTCATGGCGATACATATTTTAAAACTGTCAGTCACATCATTTTTGTTGAGTTGTTCTCAAAATCTTTGTCTTACCTTGCAAGCATCGTGGCATGTGTGTAAAGAAGCTCTATACTATGGTCTCTCTTTAAGCTATGATTACCGGCAACTCTTATTTATAATTATAGGACTTTTCATAAGAATGGGTTTGATGTGTTCTTCTAAGATACTGCATACTGAAACCCGAGAAGCTCCTACTAGAAATGGAATTGGACATTTCTTCTCTGAATTACTACTAATTCACCCACAAGGGACAATACTTGTCTCTCTCAAATAAAACCCAGTCTCTCTCTCTCTCCCTCCCTCCCTCCCTCCTGCCTCCTTCCCCTCCTCCTTCTTCTCTCTCTCTCTTTCTCTCTCTCTCTCACACACACACACAAACACATACTCACACTCACTCACACACACATGCATACACAAATCACCCTTTTAAATTTGCATTTCACATCTAAAACATTTAAAGTTCATAATCAGTGACAAATAAAATCTTACTTCCTGTGGCATCAAATGAATTAGCATGCGAATCTTAGCAACAAGGCCCTAGAACAGAGGTGCAATCAACACGGATAAGCTGGATGGTTTTGTATATTTCTTATTCTTTCACTTGAAACTGAACACAGTAGAATTCATCATTTCAGTCTTTTCAATAGGAAACATAGTAGTAGTTGTTGTGTTTTATTTTAGCAAAAAACAAAACAAAACAAAAAAAAAATCCCAGTATATAACACAGGAGATCTACCATCTTAATTTTAAGTGAGCAATGTAGGAAATTATGAGCATATTGTTGTAGAACAGATTTCAGAATATTTTCCTCATGTAGGTCTAAAACTTTATACTTGTTGGACAGCAAGTCTCCATCCTTTTCCCCCTCCCACCATGTGACAGCCACCGTTTAATCCTCAATTCCGAAGATCTTGGCTATTCGGATCCCTCATGGAATGCGGTATTTGTTCTTGGTAAGCAGCCTGTTTCTTCAGGTCCCTTTGTGTCATCACAGGGAGGCAGGCTTCCCCTGCTTTTGAGTGCTGAATAGTTTGTCTTACATGAATGACAGTCTTCTCAGCTACTTGTTCTCTGGTGACACTGGGGTCCCTTCTACATTTAACATGTTGTCAATGTGGTTGCACTGAAGGCATAAGTGTGGATGTCTCTTTCAGATTCTAATTTCAATTATTTGAATAAACATTACATTGATTGCTCAGCCATGTGGTGGCTCTACGCTTAGTATCTGAGGAACTTTCATGGCATTTTTCTATGTTGTCTGTACCATGGTATATTTTCTGCTAAAAGTTGAGAAGGGGCTCAATTCATTCACATCCTTGCCAGCACTGATTGGCATCATCCTAATGATGGTTGAATGGCCATCCTATGACAGAATATTGCATTGTGGGTTTTTACTTGTACTTCCCTAATGGTTCGTGGTACACAGCATCTTTTCATGTACCTGCTATTTGTCTTCTTTAAGACAATGCCTATTCAAATCCTTTGCCCAATCATATATAAATGAATGAATGAATGAATAAATCAATGTATGTATGTGTGTATAATCTATGTGTATGTGCATATGTGTTATAGGGAAATTGCATATATGACCTGGTAGTTACCCTCCTTGCCACTGCACTTCTAAATAATTAGCAAAGCACACCATTCTCCTGAAGCCAGAACACTGACTTCTGAAGTAGGGTGAGTAGCCAGTAGTTGGCCTCTGTGTCTCTTCTGATGTGCTTTTTCTACATAGAGACACAGGTGGTATGAGCACTCGCCGTCTAACCCGAGGTAATGGGCTAAGCAACCACAGGTGGTAGGCTTCTACCACATAAGTGATGTGCACATGCAGTAAAGCAGATGCTCTTCCCTGAAACCGTCTCTAGAGCAGTTTATGTTCAAGTCCTTTGCGGACCCCGACCCCACATCAGGTAAAAAGAACTCACCCAAACCCACCAATCCCAGAGCTTGCCCCAAGATCAGGCCACATAATTCCTCCAATCCCAGGCCACCCTGGAAAGCTCCGCCCCTCAAAAGCCCCTATATAAATATTTTGCTTCTCTCCCAAGCATGGGCAGCCACCCTCTTGTGGTTTTTCCAATAAATGCTTTGTGTGAGGTTTGTTGTGTGATGTGGTTTTGTGGTGGTCCTTGGCTCCCGACTTCTAGACTGCCAGGAGACATAATGCTTTCATTAGAGAAGCCTTTCACCTCAGCTGCAACATCAATACCAGAGCTGTAACACTTTCATCCAGAAGCCTTTCTCCTCAGAGCTCTAACACTTATAGGTGACATGAGTACTAAAGGGTAAAGGGACCTTGTGTTTTTAAAAAAAGAGGTAAGAAAGGAGGAATGAGTAATTTGCTTCAGTCAAAGAGTGGCTTAAACCTAGGTGGTAAGTGCCTGTTGAACAAGAAAGGAATTAAACTACAAACTCCTGAGTTAGAAAAGTTTTGGTCTGAGTTCCTACAGATAAATCTTTGGCTTTCTATAGCGGGACTCTTTGATCTAGCTCTCTGTTGCAGAGAGCTTTGAAAAAGGGCACACAGAGAGAAGTCAGGACTGGACGTTCCTTGTCTGAATTTTTCTATCCTATTATTAAGGCTATAATCATTGCCTACTTGGGGAGAGAAAAGTAGTTAAAGCGCCGCAAGCTTTTCTAGTAGCGGACAGAGGTAAGGACGCTGAAAAAGAAAAAAGAAAGAAAGGGGAGGAAATCAAGATGGCTGACCGGACGACCCTGCATAGCTGATACCAGCAATGAAGCAAATTAAATTCAGCAACACCAAGAGAAGACAGCGGGCACCTATTCTGCTCCTGTGTTTGCTTAATGCACTCGTCTCAATAGCACTAATGCTGAAAATTAATCGGCGTTGGTATCTAATCTTGCCTTGCTATCAGGAGTGATGGTCAAAGATCTTGTTCTCAGCTGTTTATGATTCAAACTTTCCTGATATGGGTCCTATGACATAAAATTTAAAACAACACTCCCATGCCCAGATACCCTCTTTGCTTTCACGACCCTTATGTTCCGTTTGCTTATGTGATTATCTCATTAGTTGTAATACATTGGTGGGCATATTCTGCTCATTGATCAGGAGGCTCTACTCTTAGGAAAGCAAAATGACGTAAAGAGAGGACCGTAGGAGGAAATGCGTACCTGACCTGGCGGCTACCCTACTTGGCACTGCACTTCTAAATAGGAAGCAAGGCACAGCACGCTCCTGAAGCCAGAACACTGACTTCTGAAGTAGCATGAATATCGGTAGCTGGCCTACAGGTGAATCTGCGCTCCCCACATCTCCTTTAATGTGTGTCTTCTGCCTAGAGAGCCTGGTGGTACAAGGCAAGACAATATGCAAAGCAGTCACAGCGGTAGGCTTCCACTACATAAGTGGTTGCTTATGTGCCATGAAGCAGATGCTGTTCCCTGAAACTGTCTCTAGGGTGCTTCTTCTCTAAACCTTTTACCGACTGCATTCCTGGGGAGAAGTGTCCCAGTAATAACAGCAATATGTGTTACAAATGCCTTTTTCCTCCCCAATCTGTTTGTGGTCATAGTGTTTTTTACAGGGCACTAAAACTCTAAAACAAACACAAACTCCTAAGATGCCCATTATGTATTTTTTGATAGGTAGAACATAATTCTGAATGCAGAATTACATGTGCTGAATAAATATGAAAAAATACATAATAAGTGCTCCTGCATTATTGCTTGACACACCTTGAATGCTGAAATTTTGACCACAAAAATGTAGCAGTGGTTGTGTTGGTTCACGTTGGTTGTCAATGCAGTGGGGCTTAAACTCACCATTCAAACACATCTCTAGGTGTGTCTGTGCACGAGTTCCCAGCTTAGATTAGTCAAGTGTGCCATTATCCCATGGGCTGGGACCCTTGACTACATAAAAAGGAGAAAGCAAGCTGAACAGCAGCCTTCACCCCTCTCTGCTTTCAGACTAGGAATCAAGCGTGATGGCTACTTCAAGCTCTGGCTGCTGCAGCTTTGCCACTAGGATGGGAGTGCACCACACCTTCACACTGTTCTCTAAATGGATTCTTCCTTCCTTACGTTGCCTTTGAGGGGTACCTTTGCAGAGGACTTCAGAGATTCTCGCTCAACTAAGGCGCATGCAGCTATTCCATCATTTCTGTTTCCTTAAATTGTTTTCCTAGCTTTAACAACGAGGTTATTTAACCTAGCAATCATTTGCAGAACTTATAAGGTTAGGCTTAATTGCTCTTCAAAACTAAAAAGTGACAACTAAACAGAAAATAAGCTTGCACAAAGATAAGGTGTAAATGAGCAATGCACACTTGACAGAGGAAGTGGCAAAAACAGTACAACAGAATCATAAATGCCGCAGATATTCCTCAGGCAGGTTCTGGAAGTGTGGAGACAGATGGCATGGTCCATGCTGTAGTGGGGACATTAGACTTCAAAATAAGATACAGTAAAAGTGTTGGTGCTACTGGAGAGGAAATCAAATGATTAGTAGAATGTGTGAAAAGAACACTGACCACACGTGGACAGGAAACCCAGCGTCAAGGTGGAGCCCTCCTCTGAAGTATGAAAGTACACTCTTGACACAGTCAGATGCTCAGGAAGTCTTACAAAAATTACATGTTATCCCAATAGACATCCAAGGTGGAAAATCCCTCACAAAAAATAATAATAATAATATGATAGTGAACTTAGCAGGGGAGAAGTATGATATCTCAGAAAGCAATAAGGCAAAACCTCTGGAAATGTGAAAACACAGGACTCTGGAAATCAGCAGGACTCAAGAAGTTAAGAGGTGCTGCTGAGAAAATGGTGGCCGGAGACTGCTGGGCACAGTGATACAGAAGAGAGGTAGTCATGCAGGAAGTAGGCAAATCATAAAGTGTTTTGTGTGTCCTGCAGAGGATGCTACCTTCTAACAGTGAGGAGCCTGTGCAACACTGAGCACAGCAGGGTGACATTATCAAGAGCAGGTCAAGTCAGTTGCTTCAACAACACTGCGGGATATGGGTTATGGGAGGGGAGGTTATACATAAGTAAGAGATCCTATAGGAAAACTGATGCAGAAAGCTGCATGGGAAAAAAGAAAGCCTACCACTGACCACAAAAATGAGAGTATTTGTGAAAGAGGCATTGTAAAAGGCAACCTTCAAGGCTTTGTGACCATGACCTCTCTATCTGCAAATAAAGGCAATTAATAAATGTGATATGGACTTAAAATAAGTGCCATGGTGTCTGCAAAGAAGAGAGAGAGAAAACACAGTAAACAAGTCCCTGTATTCACTTGCAGATAAATTAGGTGGAATTTAGTGACTGACTGAAATGAATGAAGGGTTGATACAGGAGGTCAAGGGAAAAACTACAGAAGATATGTTTCTGAGACAAGAGACCAGTGTATTCTTAGGATGCCAGTCATGAAGACAAGGACACTGAGGAGCAGTTGGGAAGAGGGAGATGAAGGGTAAGTAGAGAGCAAAGTCACCTCTCATGGACCACACAATTGGAAACAAGTGGACGGTTGAACACATGAAACCATATCAAAACACATTTGCTATACGAAGAATAAGCAACCTTATTTAAGCTTTGAAACTTGCTTTAACATCATCATCATCATCATCGTCATCATCATCATCATCATTGTTGAAGCACAGACCATCATCTTTAATCCCGTAGCCTGAGTCATGCCATGTCTTCCTACAGCGCCCTCTGGACAGAAAATTAAGAAGCTATCTGTGCTATAACTGGACAGTCATAAATTTGACACTTGGTTCTTCCATGCTCCTTATCATGTACACTTTGCTGAACCAAATCATGACATAAAACTTTGCACTACCTTATAAAATGTCACAGGCCTGTTTTGTGGAATTTGATCTGGAGACACCTTAAACTTTTAGGGAGATATCTTTAAAGGTTGTTCACTGACAGGTGTCCTCTGGCCCCCTTTCCCACAATCCCTCTCATAGGCTCTCCCTCTTTCTCTCTCATAATATATATATATATATATATATATATATATATATATATATATATATATATATATACACACACACACATACATACATACATACATACATATATACATACATACATACATATATATGGGCCAGAGGTCCCAATAATGGCCTTGAAGGCTCTTCATTTCTGAAGAGAATTTATATGTGCCAGCTTCTTTTCTGGGATGGCAACTGCTTCTTTTCTTGTTTTATTATTATAACAATTATTGTTATCAATAGCAATAATATTTAGTGAAACGACAGGCAACCTATTGAGACATATATAGTCATTACTTAATGCAGTCATCCAACAAACTCATTGTGTACCAGTTTGACTATGAAGGAACTGAAATGTAGAGATATTAGGTGGTAACTCACACATTCATATCAGCAGCAGCAGGAATTCTACTCACCTACAACCCACAGCCTAATTCAGAACAAAGTGTGTATATCTTTTCAATTGATGTTAACTGATGGGAAAGTAAGATGGTGCTCACTGCTGTAGGACTTCCAAGGAGGACTGGGCATCAGATTTGGAAAAATTCCCAAGGTGTACTCTGAGCAGCACACCAGCCAATTTGAAAACACAGCAGGTTTCAGAAACAAGCCAGTTACGAATTAGAGGCAGTTCTTTCCAAGTCGTGTCATTCCTACTGTTTGTCAAATCATGCAATTCCTTGTCCTTTCAGAAAAAAGAGCCCCATGTTGAGAGAAGTTCTTATCTTTGGAAATTTTATTATGAGAATTGTGTTTCTTTACTCAAAATGCTCAATAATTTTTATGGAACAAAAATCCACATGAAGCCACAGTTACCATAGGATAGCTACCCCTTACACCATTATAAATATAAGCACAAAGCTCTTGAGTTATTTTACCTGTTTAAAAGGATGAATAAAATCTGCTCCTCTCAAAATTAGAGAAATGAGAGGGATGTCTTGATAGTTCAAAAGAGGTAGGAAGTGAAAGAAGGGGGTGAAAGTGATGAAAGGAAGAAATTGGAAAACGAGAGGAAAAGGAGATGCAAAAAGAGAATATAATGAACAATTTGAGGTGAATAAATAGATGATAGATCATAGTGTAAATATATATAATACATATATAAATGGATAATAGACAGTTTATTTATTTTAAGAATAAACCCTCAATACATTTTATTCTCAATTAAAATACTACTTAACCTGTGGCTAGAGATATACTTAGTGGTAGAGTACTTGATTAATACGTAAAGGTTTTAGGTTCAGTTTCTATTATCAAATCTTTGCATGGATATATGTCAGTGGTTCTCAGCCTTCCCGATGCTGAGACCCTTTAACACAGTTCCTCATGTTTCCAAGCACAAAATTGTTTTTGTTACTACGTCACAATTGTAGTTTTGTTGCTGTTACATGAATTATAATGCAATTGTTTCTGTTTTCCAATGGTCTTGAGAGACTCTTATGAAAGGGTCATTTGTCCATAAGAGGGCTTGCGACCCACAGGTTGAGAAGCCCTGATGCATGCGTATAAATGTTACGAACATCATCAGCTATAACTCTTGGCTATAAAGTGAAAGTTAATCAAATATGTCCTGGTAAAATATTAATGATCTGAGTACTTTGATACAATAAAGGCTTAGACTACATATTTGTTTAGAATGTTCAGAAACAGGATGGAAGAATGCATAGAATTATAACATTTTAATTAAATAGACACTATTTTATTAACATAAAGTAGAGGTTTCAAAGTCATTTTATTAAAACAAGACAGACATTTTACTATAGTATTAAAAATGTGATGAAGTATTTCTACTAAATGACCAATTGTGATTCTAAGATTTAGAAATGTTTATTTCAGCATTATATTTCCCAGTGTTCTGTCTGGTAGGAAATAATTTGAGCCTTGTAAACCATGTTTACCATAGGAAACCATTGTCCTTCAAATCTTGTCATAGTTACTGTGCTGACTTCTAATCACATTTATCTAACATATCCTAACAGAGGTACAGAGATCTGCCTATTACAAATCTGGTAAGATGAAAACATTTAACTATCTGTACATCCTATAGATAATTTTAATATATAAAGCTCCATTTATAATTGATGCAGCTGGGCTTCCATGCCACAGTTGCCACATTATATGTAAGTGTGACAGACATGTTTGTCTTTCAGGCCTCAGTTTCTGTTAAAGACTGTTGTTAAGGACAAGGTGAGCAATAGAATAGTGGGTAGCATATGTAAGAAAAACATGTATACTGCATAAATAAATTAGTGAACAAATAAAAATGCTTGACATTATACTCAACTCACTCTAATTAAGTATATATGTTCTGTTATTAAGAGATTTAGTTTTAAGCTTCATATATGTACATGTATATGTATGTATACATATTTATATATGTGTTTATATATACTTATATGTACATGTACACATATGCATCTACAAATATATGTATATGTGTGTATATACATACATACATACATACATACGTGGGTATATAGACACACACACACATATATGGGTGAGGGGTGAGTGTCTGTATGAGTGCACCCACACAAACCAGTAGCCAAAGTTACAAGTGGTTATGAGATTGCCCATTGAAGGTGCTGGGAACAGAGTTCAGATCCTCTAGAAGACCAGGAAATGCTCTTAAGCACCGAGCTATCCCCAGCCCTGCATTTTATGTTTCCTCGGCCTAAGAACTGATATGTTTTCATTTTGAAAATGAAATATTTTTTCATATTAATGTTAGTTAACATTATAAAATAATGGGCTTCCCCATGACAGCTTATACACATGTCTCGTTGTACTTTGCTCCTAGCTTCCTCCCAAATATTGAATTGTCCCCCACTCTCCTAGCTACTTAGAATTTGTCTACTGCCTGTTTCAAAATCAACCAAAACCCACTTTCTCTGAGAACCAACAATCATAGCTGCAGCCTCCCCTTCATCATGTGTTTCTTTTGTAATGCAGTGTCCCTGTGGTGGCTAAGTTTTCAAGGACTTCAATTGTGTTCCCATCCACTGATCTGGATCCCTTCTGCAAAGACAGAAATGATTCATAACCTCCACAAAAGTGCTGTATTTGGATACACAGCGTAAGGGAAAGCAAACAAATGCCTTCTTATTGAGCCTTGAAAGACATGTGAGACTTTACAGAGACTGACTTAGGTGGCAATGAATAAATAGCTATTGAATAATGACGCCAGAAGTCCTCTGCTGTGACACAGACTTGGACATTTGATCTGCAACACAAAATTATGAAAATTTTATAATAATATAGAAGATTGTATCAATTCAAAAAGAATAAAAGAAGACCTGAGGCCATCTCTCCTCTTGCATTATAATGACGTATGCTGTTAATTCAGAATATTAACTGCTACAATTAGCTATTGCACAATCCGCATGTTTTTGAGTGCTTCTCTCTCTCTCTCTCTCTCTCTCTCTCTCTCTCTCTCTCTCTCTCTCTCTCTCTCTCTCTCTCTCTCTCACATACACACACACACACATACACACACAAATCTATTAAAAACTTCAGTATTAGTGCATAATAACTTCTATTATGGCAAATACTCTGTCAGGAATTTGAAATCTAAACCCATCTACTCATCAAAAGACATTAGAAAAAATGATACGAATTGGTATCTAATTGAACTGGCCCAGTGGTGTGGTAATTTCCTTTGATTGATATAATACTCATTGCAGATGTGACGGGAGCCTTCAGAACTGAAAGGCAAAGCTGACTTCAGCTTTAAGGAAGTAAGAATGGGCTTGGTAATAAGGAAGTAACATTCCTTTCTCAGTTGCAGCCCATCAAGCTTTTGGTGCCTCCCTTCCAAGTGGCTGTCATAACAATCTTTCGGGAGGCCAATCTTAGACATGGTCCAACTAGTCTATTCTGCCCTAGTCCTTCCCAGACCCACACATCAGCTTGCCCAGTGAGCCACCTGCTGCTGTAGTTTGGCACACCCTCTGCCTCCACCTCTCCTGGAACACACCAGGGCACCTCGTAGAGAAATGCCTTCTCGTATGGCAATCCCACACGTTTTATGATGTTCAAATACACCAGAGAGAGGAACAGACAAATCCATTCAAATGTAGAAGATCAGCTTCTCTGCCGTCAAGACTACCAGCCTACCACACCACCTCAAGTGTCATCTGCAACAGGACCATAGCGCCTTCATAGGGTGGGGTGTCATCTACTCAGAAAATCAAGTGAATGAGTCAGCAGTTTAGAGAAAATGCTCACAGGCCTGGGAGATGTGCTGGACGGACAGCTCAGTTCTTCTCCACCTTCAGAAATCCTCTTCAGAGCACACTGCAAAGTACCAGAAGCTCCCTGCTTCCTACTCCATCCTCAAGAGAGTCCAGTTAAGCAACAGCTGCCAAAGGAGCATTGATGGCCTGAGCCTCAGGCACCAGTCTTCTCACGTTCCAAAGGACAGATGAGGGGAACGCTGGCTTCCTCCGTAAAGCCTCTCACCCCTCCCTCTGGCACACTCAAGATAGCTGGGGCCAGACTTTGCTGCCTATCTGGAGAGATATACATGTTCTTTGTTTAGATCACAAGTGGGGCATGAGAAAAAGACTTGTGAGAGAGCAGGTGATGTTTATCCCCTTAGAAGTTGAACCACCATGTAGGGGAGATTGGTTGTTAACCAGCTGAAAAACATCCTTGAACAAATTCTGAGAGGAGGTATAAATGTGAGCCAAAAACAGGAGGTGGGGCTTTTGGAGACTTGGGATAGTTTTGGCTGATCAACGCTCCACTTTGAGAAACTCCTAGAGAGAACCACTCGAGGGAAGGCTTCAAGGCTCTGGGCTCCGAATGAGGTTCCAGGTTCTGGTTGCTCCAGGTTCTAGCAGAAGAAATCCCGCTGATTATGCCAGAAGAATCGTTCCTTGGAGCTGATATCCTTAAAGTTTCATTATTGTATTCTTTAATCTTCTTTTCCAATTTATAGGTTTGTTGGGTTATAAGTGAGGTACTCTTGGTTAATAAGTTTGTAATAAAATATTGAGCTTACACCTATCTGAGGCCAAAATTTTTAATTATTTGGAGAAATACAGAAAGCACATGGGGGCCTAGGTATCCAGAGAGACATGGAGTTGAAAATAATACCATGTTAACCGTGATGTGTTAACACTCTGATTCATTTCCAAAAACAAAGACCTCAAGTTAAAACTATCAGATGCTCAAGGTGAAATCTGCATGCTGCCTCAGTCCTGAAAAACCACCACCACCACCACCACCCCATGCCCCCACCAGACTGGTCATTTTGAAACACTCAAATCAGAATGAATAGCCATGTTCACAATGTCAAGCCTCAGGGATCCAGCCTGTATCTACCTTTTCCCTGCTTAGGAAACACAGAACCCTCCAGTGGCTGTTAGTTAAGTATAATACTTAGTATATGAAGATGTCCGCTTTAGTTTTCTGTATTTGAAAGAGTGAAACATAAATTCCACTAGGAAATGGGGGAGATGCATGCTGCTTGCTAAGCCCTTGAGACAGTGGCTGAGGAAGTGGCCTGGCCTGCTCACTCTTCCCTTCATCCTCAAAAGTGGCTTTCTCTTTCACAGGATCAGCACTTCAGGAAAAATCATACAGTTTCCAGGTGTGCAATGGTCACAGACTCTCTTGAGAGAGCTGAACCCTTTGATTTCACCCGTGTTATCAAGAAGTTGAGGGTCTTATCTAGTGTACCATAAGTCCTGGTGCAGCTCCATATCCTGCCTGAGGCAGAATATGTGTGTGTGTGTGTGTGTGTGTGTGTGTGTGTGTGTGTGTGTGTGTGCATACACACACACACACACACACGTATATATATATACACATGTCTATTCTATTAAACACATATCTACTCATATGTCATATATACATGTGTATATATATATATATATATATACACACACATACATATATATTTTTGTGTGAGTGTGTATTCATAGACTTTCTTCCCTAATTAGTGGCTTCCTTTGTAAGGAAAGCATTTCATTTAGGTAATTAGTAAGGCGAACAATTGAGGTTTAATTAAGTTGTGAGGCTGCATCCCACTCTGGGCATGTGGATCACTTTAGCGTCTGTCATTTAACACGAGGACAGTATGAGAGGTGCACTTTTCATCACCGTTGGGTTTCTTATTTCGATATCTTAATTTTTTTCAGATAAGCAGAAGGTATCCATGGGAACACATTGTATATCAGAGAACAGAAAAGTGCCTTTGCTACCGCAACAGTATTTGGGTGAATTTCCCATGGAGAATCATCTTAATGAAGACCTGTGTGGCAGTTAGTGTAGCTTCTGTGTGAGGACATTACAAGGCTTCCTGGGTCTCTGGGTCTCCACTCAGTTCTTCAGATGGTAGCTCCAGTGGTCCATGCACTTCTGTAAATATTCCCACCACAGCTGGGAAACTAGTTTGGAGTAAAAATCAGGAAAGTTTAAACTCTGAGTATTAAGAAGGCCTCAGACATTTGAGCTTTTATCATAGAATGACTAAATTGCATCTAAGCTTTTAAAATTAAAGCAGAAATGTAATAATATCTGCTGACTATTCTGTGAGTCATGTTTCTTGCTACTCTAAAACACATTTTTTTTTTTTGCATTTTGCAGTTATGTTTTGACCACATTATTCTATAATAGAAATCATGTATAATAAAAGAAAAAAAGGTAAGGCTTGACAAGCATAAGGGATGGGGGAGGGGAGAGAGAGAGGAAGAGAGAGGGACTGGAGAGAGGGAAAGAGAGGGAGGGGAGAAAGAGAGAGAGAGAGAGAGAGAGAGAGAGAGAGAGAGAGAGAGAGAAGGAGAGAGAGAGAATGCTAAATATTATGAGACAATTAACTGGCTCCAAAGTGACCTTGGCCCAACCTAAAAGCTGAACCAAAGAAAACATACTGAACTCTAAAGTTAAAAATGAATGGAAGTGGGACTGGAGAGATGGCTCAGCAGTTAGGAGTAAAGGCTATTCTCCTAGAGGACCCAGGTTCAATTCCCAGCACCACGTGGTAGCTCACAACTGACTGTAACTGCAATCCCACAGGATCTGATGCCCTCTTCTGGCCTATGCAGGCACTGCATGAATGTAACGCACAGACAGATGCATGCAAAATACCCGTATGCATAAAATATAAAAAAATGAAGGAAAAAGTCAAAATGACAGATTCAAAACATAGCAGCAGCTGTGCCTCTATATAGCTTATCTTCTTATCTGAACAGGTGAGGGGTTGAGACATCGTTCTTACCACATGTTATCTCAAAAGTACCTATGAAGGCAGGAGTTGGAGGAGGGTATAAAAGTGACATGTCAACCACTTTTTAGTAGATCCCATGTCCCTCACAAGAACTCTAGGTTCCGTGTGTTATTCTTCATATCCATGTGTTATGGAGGAGGAGTGGCTGCTCAGAGAACAACAATTACCATATCCAACGTCAGTTAAAGAAGCGTATTTAAAACAAAAACACAAACAAAAACCTCACCAAGTGGGCAAAGAGTTAAATATGGAAAAACTGAAAAAACAAAACAAAGCAAAATGAAACAACTCTGCCTCTTGGAAGCTGTGTCCCATGAAGGTGAGAATGTTCCTTGAAGCTTCAGTTATGCTGTTCCCAGTGCCTTAGACACTGAAGCACTGGTGGGACCCCACACATGCACTAAGACTTACTGTCATTACACTATCACTATTAAATGGTGGCCAGGAGAAATGAGTACCACTCAGTCTCTGTGGCAGTAGTGCTTGTGGTCCTGGTTTGAGTGTGTGTCTGTCTGTGTGTGTCTGTCTGTATGTGTACACCTGTATTATACATGTATACCATTGCTATGTAAAGCTTGGAGTGTAGCCATATTGATCTACTAAATAGGTATTCTTATTTATTATCAGAGATCTTGACTTTATTTTTTTTTAATGTATTTATTCACGTAACATTCTTGTTGTAGCCCCATCCCTCCACACATTCCAGTCCCACCCCTCACCCCTCTCCCGTACCCCCTTTCCCTATTCCTGAGAAAAAGGAAGGAATACCCCCTTCTTATTCACCTCAGCTCATCATGTCACATCAGAACTGAGCGTATCCTCTTCCCCTGTGGCCTGGAAAGGCACTCCTGCCAGGGGGAAGTCATTGAAAAGCTGGCAAGAGAGCCCATATCAGAGAGTGCTCCCACTCCCTTTACTAGGGGACCCACATGAATCCTGAGGGGCCCTATCCACTACATTTTTGTTTTCAAAGACAGTAATTTGTATTCTGCTTGAGAAAACAAAATCCATTCTATCATTAGAGATTCCATTAGTGACGGAGGTCATCTCCAAGAAACACAGTCTCATTTTTAAAATCCCAGATTTGTACCTGTGGGTCTCCCTAGCATAAGGCTTCCATGATCAGCAAGGATAGCAAACTAATTCCTATCTTCTAATATCATTGTAGACTTAGTGAAAAGACAATAAGACTGTTAATAGATAAACAAGGAGGCACACAAAAAAAATAGTCATACTGAAGAGCAGCAGCCCGGTCTCTTGGATTTGTAAACAGTATCTATATTATTCTTTTAACTGACAAGAAAAATATGACACATATTTATTATAAAAACGGAAAAGCATAATAGGATAGGAATAGGAAAAATTATCCACAATCTTCAATATTAAGAGGTATTTTTACAATTGCAAACATTTCAATATATTTTCTTTTAATCATTTCTTTGACAAAATACACATCTACTTAGTAAAATCCTATCACACATATTTTTATCATATTTGTTATTAATGTTATTTCCTTAAAATATTTGAGGACTGTTGATGGTATGCTTATGTGCCAGCCAGGGGAAAGTGCCAGGGGTCAAATAGAATAAATTCTTGCTGGTATCACAGGACACTGACCTCCAGCAGTAACAGCAGCTCTGAGTTCACCTCTGAACCTTGGTCCCAGATCCAGATCTCCTGGCAGTATCTAAAAATCTCAAGCAATTCCCAGGCCCACCCCGGAATATTGCCAATGTGGACATGTGAGATTTGTAAACAATTCAAAGGCATTCTGATAAACAGTCAGCACTAAGAGCCCGCGCTGAAGCCTCAAACCTTTGTTATCCATCCCTTTAGATTAATTTTGAGAAACAATCACCTCTCCCTATCTGAAATTTGGGTGTCACTTTATTATCTGCAGCAATACAAGTTGAACCAGGGATTATTGTTGTTAAGTGAAAGTGAAATAGGCCAATCACAGAAAGCTGAATGTCACCCGATTTCACTCTTGTGAACTCTAAAAGGTGAGTAAATGCAAGAGGGTGAGGGACATGGAAAAGCTGATCAATTGATACTAATATAGGAATAAGCACTGTTGTCTCACCACTGTATGCTACAGTAACCATAGGTTATGGCAATGTTCAAGGTCAAGGCATTGTACAATACATTTCACATATTAGAAGAAGGCATCTTGAAAGTTTCTACCACAAAGAACTATCTTGGGCTATGGTTGTGATTAACTTAATATACATTGTATCCATACATTGTACAATGTACTCACATACCAAGCAACACATTTCCTTACTGATATATATATATATATATATATATATATATATATATATATATATATATATATATATATATATGCTTTCTATGTTTTTGTGTATTCATTGAAAGTAATTCCATTTTGAAAGGATAATCAGAGCTGGTCAAGAAGGAGGAAAAGGATTTGTTATCAAACTTGTTGCTATGAAAATAAATTCTTATAGAACATGTAATTTTTGCCCCAGTGTGTTAAGCTTTAAAAATATTCTCTTGTTTTATTCTTTCAATGTACCTTGGCAAATGTAGATAGATGTTTAATATCTGCTACCTTTCTTTCAAGTAATTCACAAAAAAGTCAGAAAATCTACATCACTCCTATTGGTCTTTGACCTTTCGTTTCTTTTCCATTTTTTTGCATAATTTTATCTGAAGATGATGCATCACTATGATACTACTAGTAAAATATACATACAAAATCAAATTTTCTTTTTTTTTTTCCAGGACCACATGGATTCCTCCCAGATTGAGAAAATCCAGAAAAAGCAAATGATCAGCCTAGAGGAGGTGTAGTTTTAAGCCTAGGCGAGCACAAGAGGACTTCTAAGTGGTTCTTACAACCACATACCCTACTTAGCCAAAAACTATCACCCAAAATGCCATTTGAATAAAGGATCTGGTCTGTATAATATACAGGGGGTATTTGCCAAAGTAACCGTGTCTATAAATAAGAATAGGGAACAAATATAGAGGGCCTTAGCAGAAGCTGTCAGAGGAAACCTGACTTTTGATGAAAAACATCAGCAAAAAATAGGATTTGTGATGCACAGAGATACATTTTGATACTCTGGTATGGCTACCATCTGAGCACATTTGAGCACAACTCTTCATGGAGTGCTTCAGGAATGGAGACAAGCTGTCGGCAATTTGAAAATAACATTGGTACCTATATTAAGGATATTGCTGTGAAAAATCCTAATTTTGTGGCTTACTTGCCAATAATAAGCATCTGGCAAAACAATACACATAGGACAACTACATACGGGTTTGTACAGGTGTTCCAGGTGATGGGCTATGACTACTCTCTGCCTATAATTTGGTTATTCTTGGGGCAAGCTGAAGGTTCTCCTGATAAGAGCTGTATCAGTGATGGTGGTAATAATGATAAAATGCATGCTTGGTTTTGTATTATTGGAGTGGGTTACAGTTAGCATGGTGGGGCGTGGTCTCTCCTCAGTGTCAGGGGGATCCCATCACACTGGTATTGTGATTCAATAGCAATTCAGACTTGAACCATTTAGACTCCATAGCATACACAACCCAGGGCTTGTCACCTGCCACTCTTGTGCTTAGGGATTTCGTTCCCAGCTTCAGCAACTTGCAAACTGACGTAACTGATGCAGGAGGCTCAGGCAGCACCTTCAGTTTTCCTCGCAAACAGGTTCAAGCGTCATTTTAAGCATGCCACCCCAGCAGCCCCTGCACAATCTGAAAGCATGGAACTTGGTCCCCAGGGAAGACATCACAGAAAGCTTTCCCCAAATCTGAGGCAAAGGACATTGTCATGTACTGATAACAACTACCTTGGCTGTCACACTCCAAGTCATCTTTCGCCACTTACAAAGTGAACTCTTACATTCAGCTCTCCCCTGGAGTCTACTGCAAATTTATTTCATGACTAGATACATCTTCCTCCAAGTGAGCATATGCAATATAGCCTGTATATGTAAGAATGTAATATAGTCTTTTCTTTTAACACTTCAAACACTAGATTTCATCTTATAGGCTCCTTCTGGCCTTTAAATTTCTATCCCATCATGAATTCTAATTTTTTTTCTTGTTAAAAAGAAAGGGAGAAAATTGTCCCCACAAATTGCTTCTTCTAGGTCATCTTAACTCTGTCAACAACTCCCAGCTCTCCAGAGATGGATGCTACTTAAGCTGTCATTGCTGTGGCCCTCAGCTTGTTCTCATCTGAAAGCATCCAGGCAAATAAACAACCATGTCTACTATAAAGGACAAATTTCTTCTGGCTACAGAATGTATGTGTAAGACCGGTGTCCTTTTGTGTGCAGAATGGCAGGTAGGGGGAGAAGATCCAGGGCCTGCACTACTGGGTGACATCCCTGGATCAAGAGTTGTGTCCTTTTAATGTGGTCTCAGGAGGATGCCTTTTGCTCAAGATGTTGTGTGAACTAGGACAATCCGATTATTACTGTTGGCATGAACATTCTCGTGAATCTGATTTTGTGTTGTTTCTCAGTAAATATTACACCTCTGTCAACACCTGGAGTGAATAGAATAGTCTGTGGGGATAGGGGATAGGAGACAGGGCAGGGGACATTTGCAAGAACTGTACTTCAGCATAAAGCAAGCAAACAAACAAAAAACGCAAGTAATTTGAGGCTATTTCTCACACCCCGAGTTTAATTTGGGGGACTTTAACTTCCCTCCACTCTCACTCCTTTGTAATTAGTCAGCAAAGCAGGTCAATACTGAACCCAAAGCAGTGAGACTGAGAACTTGGGCTCAGAAGGGAGGAGGGTTGGAAGGCAGCTCTCTATCTGCCCTTCGGAGAGCCGTTACCCAGACTGGAGAAGAATGTGGCATTTTTTTTTTTTTTTTTACCCATGTTTGTTTTGCTCTCCTAGAAATTTCAAAAGCCTTTTCTCAAATTGCAAACAATCTGAAGGAAATTGGTTGAGAATTCTGAAGTGAAGACCAGCAGCAGTGGTTGGTGCCTGGTCTGACAGGAGGAAGACAAACTCTGGTGAAGTTACAGGTGAGTCTTGCCAGTCGATCAGACTGAGGTTAGGCTCTACATGAAACTATACCTGTGCTAGATCTCCCAGTCCCTTCTCCTTGTCTCTCCCATCTCCTTCTTTGTCCTCTCCCAACCTCTTACAGGCTTTACTACATGTTTGTTCTGCCAGTCTTCATATCTACAAAGCCCTACCCAAGCATTTTTTGTCTAGCTGCAAAATTGTTCCCAGTACATTCTGGTCCAACTCCCAGTCTCAGCCTAAGCTAGACTATTATTGGAATATTAGTTCCATGATCACCAGATGGTACACGGGAAATAAAGGTACCTCTTGGGTCTGATAGTCTCATTAATAAAGCAGTTTACAAAGAGGTTCAGCTGGAAGCTCAAAGACAATTTTATTAGTGTTGAAAAGAAAAGCTCCCAGGTCAGGCTATGCTGTAAATATCAGCAGCTATTCAGAGTAGACTAGAGACAAGAAGGACAGAAAGCTACACTGTTCAAGAGCACAGGGAGGTCAAAAACTTTGTGGGTGGGGAACATCAGGGAGAGAATAACAAAACCCAGAGCACCAGAGAGCGTCCACTTAGCCAGCATCTAAAAGAAAGAGACAGAAAAAAGAAAATGGAGAAGTTGTGCCTTTGTGACTGAGGCCCCAAAAAGCCAGCTAGACTCAGCCAAACCTCATGACAGCTGGGGGGGAATATGCTAGAGGGTAGGAATTCTGGGAAGGAAGGTTATATCTTATTAGAAAAACAATTACTCTACCTACCTCTTTAGCGTGGCTTAAGGTGAGCCCACCTTCCTAACAATGGTTCCTTGGCCAATAATAGACCAGACCCCCTGGACTAAGTCTCTACATGGGCCAGAGTTAACATTCTCTTCACCACAAGTTTTACTTTACTAGGTATACTAACAGAACCATCAGGACAGTTCAATAAATAGATAGATAGATAGATAGGTAGATAGATAGATAGATAGATAGATAGATAGATAGATAGATAGATGATAGCTAGCTAGAAGATAGATAGATACATACATACATACATACATACATACATACATACATACACATACATACACACATATATACATACACATACATACACACATACATACACGGATACATAGATAGATTCATAGATATATAGATAGATAGATAGTTTTATATATCAAACAATGCATATATTGTTCTCTGGGCTGGACTTCTGTTGGCTCCTAAGAATGGCTGTATTGGGGAGTAACACAGAGACACTCCTGTCTCCATTTAGTGACACTTTCCCTCATCTCTCTCACTACTAAAAGAGCATCTGTCTTTCTATAGAAAACAGAGACCTGAGATAAAACCCTGAGGGTGAGGGTGTGAACCAAAAGCAGGCAGACCCCAAGCCATGTGGGCGTTTATTTCTCCCCCACTTCTCAGCCACACTTCATGATCATACACATGAGAAATGGTTTTAGTAGCTCTCATCAGGAGTGAAAACAGTTACTAGTTTTTCTTTTTCTTGGAATTTTAGGCTGTTTCCAAACTGTCCAAACAGTCAAATGTTTAAAGGCCTTAAAATCATATTTGGGTGTTCTCCAGAAAGTTGATGTTTTATTTATAAAATACGACCCAGTCCTAGAGAAGATTAAAGAAATTAATTGATTTAAAACATAGTGAACAATGATTTAATTTTTTTTTAAAGAGTCAAATTAAACCTTATTAATGATTCATCCCTTTCTGAATTCCATACTGGTTTTTGTTGTTCTAATATCTTAATTTTGAATCAGATTCTTTAAAAGGGTAAATTAAAGCACAAAACTTACTTACATTTATGTTCATGAAAGCACAGGATGAGATACTGAGAAGAGTTTGGATTCCAACCATTGGGTTTGCATCCCAGGAACACCGCTCTTATGGCTATGGGCAGGGAAATGTATATTCTATACCTACATTTCTCCTTTCTACAATGAGAATAACACTAGCATGTGCCTCACAGGGGTGGGTGAGCTAGTGGTCTAGGGTTAGATGACTTCACTCTCAAACCTCACCTTCACAGTCTGTCCTGTCAGTGCTATCACATAACAGTCTTTCCTCAACAAGAAAATGTGGTTTGAGGTCTGAACTTTCTGAAAATAGCTTTCTCTGGATGTTCAAATGATATTCTAATGATTTTTAAAAAAACATAAATCATGACCCGATTAATTCAAAATGATTCATTTCACTATCCACTCTCACTGGTACAATTACAAAGTATCCTATTGCACAGCAACTTAGTAGAAAGGTTTGCACATGAAATATGGCTTCCAAGAAGGAAGTCCAGAGGTGGGTGAGTGAGTTTGCCGGGTCCCCACTAGGAGCTAGTACATCAGCAGGGCTAAAGCATGTGGCTGTTATGCTCTACTAGACACTATTGAAGGCCACCAAATTTGTTGAAGAAACATTCCCAATAAAGGGCTCGGTGGGATGAAATCCCAAGGCAAAGGCTGAGGAAGGTTTTTAGGACACTATGAAGAGAACCCTCCATCCTTAGGGGCCAAGTGGGTTTGTCAGATAATCTCCCTGTAAGCCAAGACTCCCACAGGGGCCGCACATCAGATCTTTTCACTGTGATTCATTACAGTAGCAAAATTACCGAAGTAGCAATGGAACAATTTTATGGCTTAGAGTCATCACAACACGAAGAGCTGTCTTAAAAGATCCCAGCATTAGGAAGGTTGAGAACCCTGATCAGAGGAAGAGAAGGTCCAAATAGGAAAGTGAGTTTGATACCGCATCTTTGATTTTAAAGCATCTCTCTAGTTAAAACAAACAAACAAGGGGGAAAAAACCCCGGAGAATTCTACCCTTCCCTCTCCACATAGGTCTCTTCCCCATATGGACTGTGGAAATCAGAAGCAAACATTATGGGAGAGAGATTATAAAACAGGCATTTCCTCCTGCGCTGCAGCCCAGATCACGAAGCCGTAGGAAAGAAACTGGAATCAGAGAGCAGACTGAAACTGCGGTCCATCTTGCTTGCCCTCTCTGAAAACTAGACCTGTGTGAGTGGCAGGAAGGAAGCAGTGGCCATCTCACTGTGTTGTGATACCTGCCAGCACAGGGAGGCTGAGGCAAGGGGCAAGGGGATCACAGCTGGAGGTCAGCTGTCCTTCATAGTGACACCCTGTTTGGGAAAAAGAAAAGAAGAGAGAGTAATAAGAGGGAAGAAAGAAAGAAAAATAAAAAGTGAGCAGTGGACTCTGGTATTTATTAGGTTGCCTTTCGGAGAAGGGGAAAGCAATGGAGCTCATCTGAAGGGCACTTAGGAAAACAGAAATACAACTCCCCCCCCCAAGAACCCCTGCCACTGTATCCTACAGGGTTGATAAATTGTGTTTTCATTCACACTCAGTAACAAAAAAGGTTTTTTTATTTCCTTCTTTATTTAATCAACAATCCATTAGTAATTCAATAGTCGTTTCATCTCCACGAGTTTGTGTATGTTCTATAGTTTCTCTTGTTGATTACTCTATGGTGCTCCCTCATAATGCAATCTTCTATACTTGTTAAGACTTGCTTTGTGTTATAATACATGATCTATTTTACAGAAAATTCCCTGGGCTGCTGAGAAATGTACTTATTCTACGGTGTTGGCATAGAATTTTCTCAGAATGTCTGTTTCAACTATTGGATGCCTTGGTCATCTTGTTCAGATGACTGTTAATTTTTCTAGAATGTTTTTCTGGGATGCTCCATGTATTGCTGAGAATCAGATTTAGAAGTTGTCTGTGATTTTATATTTAGTAGTATGGGTTTAATGAAATTAGGTGTCCTTATGTTCAATGTATGTAAGTTTAGAGTTGTAGAGGTCTTTTGATCGATTATTGCTTCAATCAGTATAATGCAAACTTCTTAATTTCTTTTGAAAAGTTTCAGTTTACAGTCTGTTTTGTCAGATATTGGAGGAGTCACACCTGCTTGTTTACTAGATCCATTTGCTTGAAATATCCTTTGAAGCCTTTCACATTAACTAGGCATCTGTCTCCTATGTCGAGGTGAGACGTTTAGTCCTGTGTCAATGTACATTAAGGGACTATATATCTCAAATAGATAATTTAATGATGTAGCTAACATGCCTTAGAAAAGAAAAAACAATCCATCCCCTCCTCCCAAAAAGAATAATAGATAGAAAGAAATATTTAAGATTAAGGAAGCAACACTTCAGGAAATGGAAACCAACAATACAATAAATCTGTGACACAGAGCATTTGTTCTTTGGAAACATAAGATTGACAAGCTTCCAGTTAAGCTAACCAGAAGAAAGAAAGAGAGAAGACTCAAATTAATAAAATTAGAGATGAGGGGAACCATTCCATCCCAACAGATACTAATGAAATACAGAAAATTTCTGAGGGATGAATGTCTGTATGCACACCACCTATGAAAAACAGGACAAGATGAGATAACTAATCTAAGCAGGTCTATATCAGGCAATGGGATGGAAGCAGTGATTTATTAATCTCCAAATTAAAACATCCAGGCCCATAGAGATTCACTGATAAATTTTAGCAGACCTTTAAAGAAGAATCAATTCCAATGCTTCTCAAACTACTCCATAACATGGGAGAGGAAAGAATGCTGCCAAACTCTCTTTACTATCCCAGTGTCATCCTATACCAAAAGTCAGAAAAACATGTGGTAGGAAAAAAATATTACAGGACAATAACCCCCATAGAAGCAGATGAAAAAAAAAACATTCTAGTAATTACCTGCAAATCAAATTCAAAAGCACATCAAAAAGAGTGTTCATTAGGAAGTTGGAGCTACCTTACATTTCAAGATTAATTCAAGTAATCTTTTCTGTTATAAAAACTGAAAATCAGAGGGCACGGGCTGAGGAAGTGGGATATGATGGCTGCCAGCAGGTTCGTTAGATCCTTAAAAGGAATATTCATCCCCCCAAATTAGCTTCTCTGGTTCAGAGATGAGGTCACTTTTGTACCCTTTCTTATGAAAATTTCAGGGTAAGGTAGTATGATCACGGCTCTAGCGTGCATCGAATGGATCTTCGGGGCTGAGGTCTCAAATGTGAAGCGTGACTTAGACAGGGCTTTGTTGGACATCCTATGTGTACATGTGTGTGCTGCTGGTACATGTTCCCCCCTTAGAAAATGCCACATGAAAGGTTTGCCAAGTGGAAGAATTGGCTTTGGGACTCAAGAGTCCCCCACAGTTGCATATGTGTATGCACATAAACACACAGACAAATTCTGTAAAATTGCACTCTGGTCCTTCCTTTTGTTGCATATATAGGCGTGTGTGAATAACACACACATACACACACACACACACACACACACACACACACACACACACACACACACACGGGGTGCAAGCTTACTTTTTCTTCAATACTGAGAAAGCCACATCTTCCAAAGTTAAACAGTGAAAGGGAGTGTTTACTTTATGCAAAGTCAAATGCAATTACTTTTTAGCTTCTTACAGGAAAGAGGCTAAAATTCAATAGCATTTTTTCACACAGTTTATTGAGGCAGATGATAAAACACTTCTTCCAATCCAAAAGGAAAATTAGGGGAGAAAAATCTATCTTCTCTGACCAGTGCTGCCTGGATGCTTAAACAGAGCTTAAGAATTTTTATCCCCTTAGAGAAATAAAAGCAGTTTTCAGAACATGGAAATGGAAACAGACTGTTGCCTGGAATCACTCTTTCTTTTCCATGTGTTTTGTAGACACCTGAGCACCCACTCTTGCCTGCTTTTACTTTAACCAGATCTAACCTGCTCTGTGAAAATGGGGACAGAACTCCAGTTTGTGCTCAATGACCCTATGCTCTTTCTCCTGTGTCCTGTGGTTTTATCTGCACAGAACTGACAATTTCCTTTCTCTAACAACTTTCTTTTCTTAGCTGGAACTATTACTATGACTAACACAGCTTTTCCAGAAAATAGCATATTTGGAAATTTGATGCGATAAAGGCCTTATAGGAGATTTAATAAACATTTATAATAAACAATTGAGTCTTCCAAGAAGGTACATATGTTTAACTAACCACCGTTGAAACATAGTGAGGTGACATAATTTTCCCCAGAGCATTCTGTGAGGAAGCGTCAAATTCGGAACTTGCTCTGACTCCGTGGCTTATGTTCTTTTTTTTTTTTTTTTTTTTTTTTAAAACACATTTTTATTGAAAGATAAAATAATTCATATTACATCTCATTTTCTATCCCATCCCATACATCCCCCCTTTCCTCCCTCCCTCCCACTTTCACCCCAATCCCCCTTCCCTATGACTGTGACCAAGGGGGACCTCCTCCCCCTGAATATGGTGTTAGGGTATCCAGTCTCTTCTTGGTAGTCTGCTATCCTTCCTGCCATTGGGCCTCCCCAACAAAGGGACATGGCCAAATATGGGGCACCAGAGATCCTGTGAAAGTCAGTCCCCAGTCTCCACTTAACTGTGGAGAATGTTCTGTCCCTTGGTTAGATCAGGGTAGGGGTTTGATGATGGTTGCATGTTTTGTCCTTGGTTGGTGCATCGCAGTCCTGCTCCCACCACACAGCAGGACAGCGGAACCGTGGAAAGCGAGAGTCTTGATCCAGGTCCAGAAAGCAAGAAGACACTAGGAAAGCGGGAGTCTTGATCCAGGTCCAGAAAGCAAGAAGACACTAGAGTCTCTGGGCTTAGACAGTGTAGGAGGTGAAGACATTTTCTTTGGGTATTTAGTCCAAAAAAAACCAAGAAAACAAAACAAAACAAAAAAACAAAAGAACAAGGCAGTTGGGACCCGAGGGTCACTCAGGTAACAAACCTTACTTATGAGTGTGATATTTCCTTCTCCCTCAGGCTCACTCGATTCTGTTCATCATATCTGTAAAATTGACCTTTTCTTTATCTAGCTCCACATCATATTTCCAAAGTCAACACACTGAGATGGCGCAGGTTGAGCCACCGGCTTGCCCAGCTCCAGGTTTACGTGGATCTTAATAACCCGCGGGACCTATTGTTTTTAACATATCCATCTTGCCCCTCTTTTCCCACCCACTCACAGACCTGACACATGGTGTGAGGATGTTTTCTCTTCATGTACCAGACAGCCTCTCTCCCCCTTGCCCCTTCTCCCCATTTTTGCTGACTTTGCATTCTTTGTTGTCTCTTCCTCCTTTTTACACCCACACACCTTCGTGTATTAGAAACTTGGCCTTTTTTTTTATTATTATTATTTGATTACATTCTCTTGGACCAACACTTTATCTCAGCTGCATCATATGATCTCATGCCTCCTTTGAACAGACAGTCTTCTTCAAGGACCAGTTGTTGGAGCTTAATTCCTACCATCCAGAAATTGTCCTACAAGTTAAGTTGGACACTGAAAAGAGATTTTTTCTTTGGTGGAGAAAAACAAGACAAAACAAAACAAAACCTCTTCAGCTGGTTTTTGAGAGCATCGATATTCTGATGTGCTTAAGAATTCACACACCTCCAGCCCCTGACACCTTGACTTTGGCCTCTGGCTTCCTCTTTCTTACTCTCCATAGCAATGGATGCCCAGCAGACTCTTAATGCTAAAAACCTCATCCACTCGGGTAGTTTCAGTGTTGACCATTATTGTCAAATTGAATGCTGAAACCCACCTCCATGGGGGTGGGTCTGTCATTCTCACAGGTGTGTGGATGTAGAGACCGTTAACTTTGTAATCTTCATAAACACAGGTTCCATTGCACCATTCATATTCTAAATGCAAGCTCAACCTTTAATCAAATTAAAACTGAGGAAATAGCGTTTAGTTGGTGTATCCAGGTGTACTGTTGCTGCATTCTTGTAGCATCTGTGTAGATGGCCTCTGGGTGAACGGCAGCTGGCTTCTCCTTCGGAACTTGTAGAAGACAGACTCACAGGCTGCCCACCCCCGCAGGCCTGACTTCTCACAAAGACTACTGAAGATCAGCAATGGCATATAAATATGTTAATAAAAGCTCAATTTGTCTACACAGAGGGAAAGGAGTTTTATTCTCTCGTCTGCACAGATCAAAAATATGCTGTCAGGGAAGCCAAGGCTAAAGCTCTTAGCAACCACCAGTGAGTTAAAATTCATATATTGGCTAGATCTGGGTAGGGGTTTGAAGTTTATGGCCTGTATTGTCCTCGGCTGGTGCCATAGTTTAAGCGGGACCCCCGGGCCAAAATCTGCCTATCATAATTTTCTTCTTGTAGGTTTCTAGGATCCTCTGGATCCTTCAACTTTGCCATTCTCCCTTGCTTCTCTCATCTAGAGTCCCAATAGGATGTCCTCCCCTCTACCCAGATCTAGCCAATGGACAGGACATTCTCCACAGTTGAGTGGAGAGTAGGGTCTGACTTTCACACGTACTCTGGTGCCTCATATTTGACCAAGTCAACTGAATAGGGAGACCTGGTGGCACTCAGAGGAAGGACAGCAGGTTTCCAAGAAGAGACTTGATACCCTATGAGCATATACAGGGGCAGGAAGTCCCCCTCAGTCACAGTCATAGGGGAGGGGAGTAAGGGGAAAATGGGAGGGAGGGAAGAATGGGAAGATACAAGGGAGGGGATAACCATTGAGACGTAATATGAATAAATTAATAAAATAAAAATTTTAAAAATTCATATATTATACATCAACTATCTTGCTGTATCTGAAAGCTTGTTTTAGCTTGTTTTAGTGAGGTTCAACTCCATTCAGACATGCTGACAAGTCTCTAAGGGGCTATAAGGATATATAAAACAGTTTCAAAGACCCGTCCCATTTTACTTCTTGTTCACGATTCCCTACCAAACCCCATTTTTCTCTGTTCTCCACATTCTTGCCTCGCCTCTTCATGTGCCACCACATGGTCGTCCTATCCCAGCTCTTTCCCCCTCCTGCCTTTCCTCTTGCACTGCAGTTATGCCGCTTAGACACCAGGCTCCTCCCTGCTACGTTACACAAAAGGCAATGGACAAACTGGGCAAAGTAAACATTCTCAGAAACAAGTGTCCAGTGTGCTGCCTGGCCTCTAAAGCCTGCCACTTAATTCTTCACCGTTGTTATCACACATGCACTGTCCTAATTGAAGCAAGTTCCTCCTTACCCCAAACTGATCTAAGACCTTCTCTGGCCACTCAACACCAGGGCCACTTGTCTAGTCCCTGTTTGCTTCCCAGCATTGGGCTCTATTACTGCTTTGCCAGATAATCACATGTTGGGAATTTGTTCTCACTTGTCTCCTGCGTACCAGATGCGTTCCCATGGCAAAGATCTCTCTCTCTCTCTCTCTCTCTCTCTCTCTCTCTCTCTCTCTCTCTCTCTCTCTCTCTCTCTCTTTCTCTCTCTCCCACCCCACCCCACCCCCGCTTCCTTCCCTTTCCCTCTTCTGCTTCCCCATTTGCCTTCCCCTTCCCTCCCCATCCCTCTACCTTTCCCCCTTCCTTCCTTCCTCCTTCCCTGTCATACCCCTCTCTCACACACATAATGACTAAAACAGGTTATGGATATGGTAGCCCTTTCTCAACAATCACTTGATCTTTCATCAATTTATTGAATATTCCTTAATTTTATTTCCTCTCAAGAATTTCTTTTGATTAAAAAAAAAACCTTTATTACTTTCTCAAGTAATGTCTATATATTCTGTATTATTCACTTTGCTTACTTTAAATTTAATTTAATCTTTGACATTTTACAACCCACACATGACCTTCAGAACGGGACCGGAGGGAGACCTTAGGCAGCATCCTCAATGCCATTTTCACACACGGAGCAATGGTGCTGGAGGATGTTACTAATGTGCCATAGTCATATTTTTCAAACTGATTACATGAAGGAAAGAGGGAAATGATGTTTAAATTAAAAGAAGATATTTTAATACTCTAAATTTTTAAATTTTGATAATTGGAATTTTTTGTATCCAGATGAAAAGCAAACATTCATATTTAGATTGAATCAGGCCTAGATAAATGACAGCATACAAGAATAAAAGATGTGAAAAGCTATAAAACCTAAGGATCCTCAATGGCTGAGCCCCAGTCCCACTTCTGAGATGTCAGAGTGATGAGTGAAGTCAAATTTTTTTCCTGGCACAACTTTGAAGCCATCATCTGGCTCACCACCAGAGGCATTCCCTCAGAGCCAGGCTGCCTGGTCCCAGGAAAAGAGTCAAATATAGCAGAGAACTCTAAACCCTACGATGGCCTCTCTCTGCAGGCACACACTCTCTGCTCCAAAAGGTAGAATCTACATTAACCAAGAAACTTAGTTGCCAAGGCTACATCATAAGATGCTGTGAAGGTGCTGTGTTACCTGGGCTTGGCATTCATCTCACAAGTGCCCTTTGCTTAGACTCATAACATTGCCAAGTATCACCAAGCTTTGAGCTTTTTCCAAATACACACTACAACCTGGAGCAGGAAAGTATCCAAAAAGGATGCTAACTTACAGACAGACTCATTAGAAGAAGAAACCTTCTAAGAGTGAAATCCAGAATGTGCATTAGATTGCAGAATTACTAAATCAATCTTGATAAACACTCTCAAAGGGCCAAAAACAATTACTAATAATATGAATTTGGAAGAAATCACAAGAAGGAAATAAATGAAAATGTTAGACCCAGAAAATAGAACAGCTGTGAAGATGAATAGAGGATGAAATGGGGAGACCTGGTGGCACTCAGAGGAAGGATAGCAGGCTACCAAGAAGAGACTTGATACCCTATGAGCATATACAGGGGGAGGAAGTCCCCCTCAGTCATAGTCATAGGGGAGGGGAGTAAGGGGAAAATGGGAGGAAGGGAGAAATGGGAGGATACAAGGAATGGGAAAACAATTGAGATGTAATATGAATAAATTAATAAAATATATTTTAAAAAAGAAGTGAGTTAGTGTTCTGCTGCACTGCTCTGTCAGTCAGCTCTTTCTAAGGATAGCGTGAAAGGGAGGTGAGA
The DNA here is from genome assembly GCF_903995435.1 of Acomys russatus. Lineage (NCBI taxonomy): Eukaryota > Metazoa > Chordata > Mammalia > Rodentia > Muridae > Acomys > Acomys russatus. The sequence continues at coordinate 55,753,452 of NC_067151.1, forward strand.
AATAAAACAGTCATGAAAAGCTAAGTTACGTGAGGAGAGAATGGGAGCTACCAGCACATGGAAAGGTGATGCACTAGCAAAAGACAATGTAAAATAAACATTAGACATAATGAAACATGAGACACAGATGTGGAGGCTCAGCCTGTAATCCTAGCACTTTAGAGGGTGAGAGATAGGAATGGCGTGAGTTTGGGGCCATCCTGGGCTACACAGTGAATGCAAAGACAGCGTGAACTAGTGAGTATCCCTGATCAAAAAGCAAATAAATAAATCAGAAAATTCTAAATGTTCAATACTTAAAAAACAAATCAGTGCCAAACCCATATCAATTTTTTGGTATAATAATTTCACATACAGAAAAACAATGAAGTGATATTTTGGCATATTTGAAGACATCAATTTTGAATTTTAATGTTATGAAGTAGTTCCTTTAATGTGAAGCATTCACACAGTAAGACTTCTGTTCCCAGTTTCTTTGAGGTTAGCTGTGGCCCACGGAAATGGGCAGCACATATCACTGCCAGGCCTAGCCCATCAAGGTCAGATTTGATTCTCCTGTTCTCCTGTGCTGGCCAACACTAACACTGGGGCAAATTTGGGGCTTTGAGTTGGAGGTAGCATTGGCACGCTGTCCTCTCCAGAGGCAAGTGTGTTCCTTGTATGAGATAGCGGGTGTTGGAGTTTCTGCTGTCATAAATTCTAGGACAATCCAGCAGCTGTGACATTACCTTAACACACACACACAAAAATGTGTGCTCTCATGAAGAAAAAGTTGAAGAAGATGGAAGGTGTATGCTTATAAATGTGCATTTAATCATCTGCTTTCAAAAATCACAAAGCTGCAGAAAACAATAGAGAACACACAATAATTATGCCTGGAGAATTTAGCCTATTCTGCTTTAAACTGAGGACGAAGAGACAGAAAGCAATCAATAAACTTGAATTCTGTTATTTATTGCGAATCTTTGGTAAACACTGTGCTGGCAGATAATGTTGACCCTCCTTGGGCGTACAGATTATTTTATGAAGTGCACAAGTCCATTGAGAAAGCTCCAGAGAGTCTCCAGGTCAATACCTGACACACTGGGATGAAGGAAGAAGATCCTAATGCAGAAAATGAGATTTTAACCTCCAATACTTCTGCACTCATTCCACTTAACACTTTCATCTACTTTAGGAATTTACTATTATATAAAGCCTCGTAAAGTCAGCTCAGGAATGCTGCTACTCTGAGAATACTGAGCTAGACGGAGGGTAATGAACTATTTCTTGGAAGGTTATAAAACTCACCCTGAGACCATTGTGACCTAAAGTTTGAAGAGAAGATGGTGTTTAGTGGATATGCTAGTTTCTTTAAGGTTTAATGACCACTTTTATTTTATATTTATTCTCAAGTTTTCACATTTGTAACTCTTTTGGAAATGTACTTATGTAACTTAGGGTTTAAGGAGAAGTAGCATAATAATTCCACGTTTATGGCTGTTTTAGAATGAAATTTCAGAGAATTGAGCTAATCATGCACTTTTCCATCCCAGTGCGGCATCATTTCATGTCTAAATAAGAGCACTTTGTTTTCTTTTGTGTTTTGTTCAGTCCTGTTACTTAACTACCTATTTCATGCACTTTAACAACCATTCAAATGTGTTTGTTTTGCATAGTTTCCTTTCATACACTTTCACAAAAATCTTTATTATGTTGCTCGCATGCCTAAATTTAAATAAATATTAATAGGCTCACCTGTTCCTGTGAACACACTGTCTTTAAGGTTTTTGCACACTGGTGTGAGCACAAATGTTCTGTTGTGTCTCACAACTGCAGAATAAGCCCTACTGTGCTGCTTCTGAATTTAAATTGCCTGTTCTCTGAGGAGACACTCCCGCTTCTGCTGTTGACTGCCTCCACATGTGGTCTTGGACCAAATATGCATTTATGTGTCCTCTGGAGGGCCTAAGTGGAGTTAACTACTCAAAATCAGGTGGGTTACAGAGTTTGTGACTGCACAAAGTGACTAAGCACTTGGACCCCCGCCACTTGCTGTCCACACCTAGCAATCACTGTGCTCACATGTCTTACTGACACTCAGCATCTTCCACCTTTCTAACATTAACCAATCCTGTAGGTTAAAAGTAGTGCTTTAGTGCTATTATAATTACATGCCACTGGTTACTTCTAACTTTGAGCATGCAAGTTTGACTCAAGACATCACATTGCCCATATCATTACTCAGGATGCCTTATAAGACAACAGACCAAAAGGGAAGAGGAGCAATCTTTGTCTGAAAGATAAAAAGAAAACACACAAAACCAGACTCAAGAAGACAATACAGGTAGTCGTGGGGGCTCCCCACCTGACAGCATCCCACAGACTGTTAAGTAATCACATGACCAACTTGGAGAAAAAGGTAAAGACAAACAAGCTCTGTTCCCTCTTTCCCACCAGAGCATCACTAACTATACAATAAAATGGGTTTCGCTAGTACAGGACTTAATTAATTATACATTATAATGGGTTTCATTGTAACATTTTCATAATGCATATATATACGTATATATATGCAGACAATATCCATCTAGCCTTACTAATGTTGGTAAAAGACAACTAGACAAGGGAAACTGAACAATGTTATTGTAGACTCCCAATTCCAACACTGCAAAGGGCAATTGAGAGGTACAGGAGTGGTGCCAGGAGATGGTGGGAAATAGTGGGCACAGAAAAATGGGTGCTTATTTCTGGACTTGGTATAACTTAAAATACAAAACAAAAACAAAACAGCTCTACTAAGTTTATACTCAGTATCATTAGGCCAAAAGGTTTCGCCTTTGATCCAGTATCTAATTTGACCCAGAAAACCCTGAGCCTGCACTAACAGACATGACTATAAGTCTGACCTATAAATTATTAAACATTAAGTATTTGAAGTATTAACAAGCATTGCTCAATTCTGGCTTCTTTTTTATATGTACCTGAATAATTCTGTATTTTTTCCTCTGTGTTGAAAACCTTTTGGGAATGTGAAAAAATGGCAGGAAGAATCATAATCGGTACAAAACTTGGCAGTGGTTATCTCACATCTTCAGAGACATAAAGAAATGAAATGCATCATTTTAAGTATCCGAAAAGAATCAGCTTGGACTCTAACTCTCAGTTGTACATAGCTGACTATATGAAATGAGACAGGGTATCTATCTGATGATATTACTACATGTTTTTATGTAGTTTTGTGAGATAATTTCAAACATTCATAAAACTATTAACAAAACTTCTGTTATAAGAATTTTCTGAAAATGGCACATGTTAAATTCAAGTGCTTTTTTTGTGAGATGTATGTGTACTCATGTGAATACATGTGTGGTTATATGTGAAAGTGTGTGCATACATTTGGACATCAGAGGTCAATTTTCAGTATCCCTCCACATTCACTCTGTTTTTTGAGGCAGGGTCTCTCATTGCCTGGAAGCTCATGGAGTAGGCTAAACTGGAAGCCATGAGCCCCAGGGAACCTCCCGTCACTACCACACCAGTGCTGAAATTTCAATGTGAATTCTGAGTGTTGAACTCAGGTCTCCATGCTAGTACTTTAAGCATTCTGCTGGCTGAGACATGTCCCCAAATCTTGTAATGTCAACGACTCTCCCAAAATCTTTTATTCCATTGCTATTCTCTTAGAATTTAGGCCACGCCATGGATGTATTGGAGCCAGTGGGAAAGTTCTGGTGACAAGGAGACTGAAGGCTTAAAGGTGGTTTGGTGTTTAGGTTTGTTCTCTTACATTTCCGCTATCACCTGAGAAGAATGGCCTGTCTAACCCCCTGGCTTCTAGAAATGATGAGGTGAGGTGACATGAAGTCACCCGGTTTACCCAAAGAAGACCCATCCTCCATCACCTAACATAGAGCGCCTGCAAATGTATGAGTGCGTCCCATGGACCATGGAGCTAACATTCATGTCCCATCTGCATTAGACACAACCAGGGAGAATGCTCCGAGCAAAGCAAATGCTTTCTTTGCATAACACCTTGATTTTTATGGTTATTGGTTGCACAGCCTCCTTTAAAAATTGAAGATCAGAAAAGCATGGTAAAACTGAAAATAGTGTAGAAAAAAAAATCCCTGTGAAATATAAACTGTAAATAGTACAAATTACACACAGAATGCATTAAAAAATTAATGATTTAATTAGCAAGTGTGAAGAACTAATTCATTTTGAAGATATAAGAAATTCCAAATATCACTCAAATTAAAAAAAAAATACGTAAGAAACTAAAGTTAGATTTCTAAACGTTGGGATGCAGATTACACTATGTGTAAGTAATCTTTGTAATGTTGTCAGTTAACACAACAGAATTCTACACATTTACGTAAAGCAGAAAGCAACATGACAGTGATTTACATAAGATATAAAAATAGATTCATCTTTCTTTATTGTAACACAACATACAGCATTTAATTTTTCTTGTGTGTGTCCTTTAAACAGTTTTATAAACACAGTGGCAAAAATAACTTCATTGCTATGCTGTCACTTATTAGCCAGGGAAAGATTAGAATTTGAAAAGGTATTAGCAAAGAAAGTTGAAGTGCTCTAGATATAAGTGGGAAATCAAAAAAAAAAAAAAAAAAGTGGAAAATCAAGTCACTGATGATAATATACCAGGTCTAGAATGAAACAAGATACACGTCAGAGAAGGCATGCATTTACATTTTATGATTTAGAACCAACTGGGTATTTTTTAAAGTAAAGTTAATATAAAGCTAATTTGTACAGACATTTATAGTTACTAGTTTGTACTTACTGTCCTTAGAAACACTTAAAGGAATAGAACTATATGAAAAAGATACTAATTATGAAAATACATTATCGGGAGCTAATATCATAATGATGAGATATCAAGCAGAACTAAGGAACAGAGGACGACAATTTAGCTTCATAGTTTTTCTTATTTACTATGTTTTTAATTATGGGGGCACATGCATGCATTTTTGTGTGAGAGCCTGCATGAGTATGTGCATGCATGCGTGTGCATGCGTGTGAGTGCAGGGGTCCACAGAGTCCAGAAAAGGGCTGAGACCCCTGGAATCTGGAGACACAGGCGGTGGTAAGCTGCCCAGCTTGCATGCTGGGAACTGAACTCACCTTCTCTGAACCATCCTTTCAGTCCCTTGATGTATTTTAATATCAGTTCTTGTTTATCCAAAACTTAATTTTAGAGTGAACTTATTTGACATATTGGATAAAATTATATTACTTTAAGAGAGAATTTTACAAATCTGATATATTTTCACTCTTCATCATTCCAAATATTATGTGAAAGTTTTAAGGAATGTGAACTAGTGATGGATTGATACACAGTCTCAAATCTAAAAGTGATGAACATAAGAAATGTGTTGAATCCACACACATATGGTCACTTGATTTTTGACAAAGGAGCCAAATCCATTCAATGGAAAAAGGATAGCATCTTCAACAAATGGTGCTGGTCTAACTGGAGGTCTATGTGTAAAAAAATGAAACTGGACCCATATTTGTCACCTTGCACAAAACTCAAATCCAAGTGGATTAAAGACCTCAACATAAAACCAGAGACACTAACTCACTTAGAAGAAAAAGTGGGAAAGAGCCTGGAACATATTGGCACAGGAGACAACTTCCTGAACAGAACACCAACGGCCCAGGCCTTAATGTCAACCATTAATAAATGGGACCTCATGAGGCTGAGAAGCTTCTGTAAGGCAGGAGACACTGTCAAGAGAACAAAGCGACAGCCTACAGACTGAGAAAAAATCTTCACCAACCCTACATCTGACAAAGGTCTAATATCCAAAATATATAAAGAACTCAAGAAATTAAACACCACCAAACCGAATAACCCAATTGAGAAATGGGGCTTGGAACTAAACAGAGAATTCTCAACAGAGGAGTATCAAATGGCTGAGAAACACTTAAAGAAATGCTCAACCTCCTTAGTCATCAGGGAAATGCAAATCAAAACAACTCTGAGATTCCATCTTACACCCATCAGAATGGCTAAGATCAAAAATTCAAGCGACACCACATGCTGGCGAGGATGTGGGGAGAGAGGAACACTCCTTCATTGCTGGTGGGAATGCAAACTAGTACAGCCACTTTGGAAATCTATCTGGTGCTATCTCAGAAAAATGGGAATAGGGCTTCCTCAAGACCCAGCTATTCCACTCCTTGGAATATACCCAGAAGATGCTCCAGCACACAACAAGAAAATTTGCTCAACCATGTTCATAGCAGCCTTATTCATAATAGCCAGAACATGGAAACAGCCTAAGTGTCCCTCAGTAGAAGAGTGGATAAAGAAACTGTGGTACATATACACTATGGAATACTACTCAGCTATTAAAAACAAGGAATTCCCGAAATTTGTGGATAAATGGATTGAGCTAGAAATGATCATAATGAGTGAGTTAACCCAGAAGCAGAAAGAATCAAATGGTATATACTCACTTATATCTGCATACTAGCCCAAGGGGCATGTCCCACGAAAGCCTTCACTTACCAGGAAACTGGGACAGAGGGGAAGGCATCCTATTGGGACTCTAAATGAGAGACGCATGGGAGAACAGCAAAATAAAAGGATCCAGAGGGTCCTAGAAATCTACAAGTAGAACAATATGATAGGCAGATTTGGGCCCAGGGGTCCCACTCAAACTAAGGCACCAGCCAAGGACAATACAGGAGGTAAACTTTAAACCCCTTCCCAGATCTAGCCAATGGTCAGAATATTCTCCACAGTTGAGTGGAGAGTGTGATACGACTTTCTCACATACTCTGGTGCCTCACATTTGACCATGTCCCCTGGAGGGGGAGACCTGGTGGCACTCAGAGGAAGGACAGCAGGTAGCCAAGAAGAGACTTGATACCCTATGAGAATATATAGGGGGACGTAATCCCCCTCAGGAACAGTCATAGGGGAGGGGAATAATGGGAAAATGTGGGGGTGGGAGGAATGGGAGGATACAAGGGATGGGATAAACATTGAGATGTAACAAGAATAAATTAATTTAAAAAAATTAATTAAAAAAAAAAAAAAGAAAAGAAAAAGTGGGTGAGCATTACTGTTCATCCTTCTTGGGAGATTTCATTTGACAGTCTCTGGGTTGCTTCTCAAAAAAGATAGTTAGGAGAAAGATTTTGGTTTTTAATAAAAAAACAGGACCCGAAAAAAAAAAAAAAAAAAAAGAAATGTGTTTGTGGTGTACATGACCCATCATTTTGATGAATTTTTCTCTTTCTTGAATCTAGTGGCCTTCTTTGTCTCTTCTGGCTAGTTTCATTACGAAGTTTGCTATTTCAGATATGAGAATACTTATGCCAGGTTGAGCACAGCTTCCATTTGCTTGCTCAGCTGACTTACCATCTTTGACTCTGTCTTTGGCTGGCTGGCTGTGATAGTGAATTGTGCTTCTTTAAGACAACAGGCAATTAGCTATTGCCTTCTAATCCACTTACTTACTCTGGATCACTTAACTGATTAGTTGCAATCATTTGCCTTTAAGGCTATTATTAATCAGGTTTGTTGTTCTCCAAAATTTTGCTCTGGTGAGTTGAACTGATCGGTGGTTTTCTTCATCCCCTATGTTGTTTCAGAGGGCCGCTCAGGTTTGCCCTTGGCTCCTGTATATTCACCTAGTCCTCTTGTGAGATGAATTCTTTACTGTTCTCTTAGCCAGTGTGTCCTTCTCGAGGGAAATCCTGATATTCTCTTCGGACAGACTTCTCATGTCAGATTTCCTCAGGCTTCAAGTTAAAGGTTCATTTGCGGTGCTTTGGGGATCAGCCTACCCATTCAGAGCATCTCGTAACAGAAGCTCAGAGGCAATTTCAATTAATGAGCTCATGATGGGGACAGACATTTCTCCAAGATTAGAAACAAATAGAAATAAGCACAGGAAAAAAGGTACCTGACATCTTTGGCCATCAGGGAAATGAAAATTATAACTATACTGGCATTTCATCTCATCCCAGACAAAATGCCTACCATAAAGAAGAAAAATAACAACAACCCTGGCAATGGTGGAGGGAGAAGGGAGCCCTTTTGCACTGGCAGCAGTGATGTGAATTAGTCTAGCCACTGTGGACCTCAATATGGAGGCATGTCAAAAAAGTAAAAAACAGAGCTTCCATACCGCCTAGCTACACCACCGTGGGACCCCAAGTCAACACTACAGTGACACTTCGCATCCATGCTTATTGCAGGAGTGGACATTTGTAGAGTATGGCTTGAAAGCAGAGGGAGAAGAGGAGAAGGAAGAAGAATACTGGGAGAGGAGAAATAAGGGGAAACAGGGAAGATACAGGGAAAGGAGGAAAAGGAGAAAGGGGAGGGGATGACGTAGAGATGGTCCAAATATATGATATACTTGAAAGAAATTATTCATAAAACCCAACATGATAAACAATAAATATATATTAATTTAGAAGTCTTAAGTTTAGCTCACATTGCTAAAACATAAACCCAGAAAGATCAACATTGTATCTATCATAGAGAACTCTATTTATGAAATGAAATAACTATTTTAAGATTATTATGATATTCTAGAGATATGCTAGAACTTTTGACTCTCTGATAATTACAATTTATTTTCAAAAACATATTTATATCTCCCAGAACTATTTCTTACTCATAAATATTATAAGACAATTACATAATTGCTATAATTATATATAATGTATATAATTGGCATCTAATAATGTATCAATTTAAAAATATTTATTTTAAGAAACATACTTTTCAGTAACAGCTCTCAAAGGTGTAATATATGCTAGAAGAATTTGTTTCTAGAACAGTTCTACAATCACTAGGAATTGTTTGCTTTGTAAACATTATTTATTTTCTTTTTTGAAGTATCTATACACACATATACATATATATACATATATATGTATATATATAATGATCTTGATCATTTCTACATACTAAGTCCAGTTGGTGCTGCCCATATATGCATGGATATGTGATCATCCATCATCCACCAGGGCGTGGGGGAACCTACTAGTAGACATACATCTAAAGAAAAGTCTGTTTCTCCTAGCAGCCATCAACTGTCAATAGCTCTTCAGTAAGACCTCAGAAATTCTTTAAGTCCATGTTAGAATTCATAACTGCCTGATTCTTTAATGAGTCCTTTAAGTTTTGCTCACTGCTGTTGTAAATTCATATATGTCAGAGCAAGAAATATCATATCATAGCAAGAAAACAGCATTTCATAAGTCTTCCACATCTTCCAACTGTTCTATTCTTTCATTCCCCTTTTCTGTAGTGTTTCTGGAGCTTTGGAAGAAAGGTCAATACAGGTGACCCATGTGGGGCGGAGCACTCACGGTCTCAGCTTTTGAAGAGCAGCGTGGCTCTATATAAACCATCACCCACTGAACCTAGAAGTTTCTCTGAGAGTTAGGCTCTACACAGATCTATGGGTACAAAAATTAATATTTAAAAGACAGTAAAAGGAAGGTCATGTCCAGCATTAGACCCTGCATGCTGCAGTACCTACCTGCCTGGTAAGATGTGCCCACTGGTGCGATGTTGGCAAGATTTTATGGGGATAACCAACTGATTGTATTTGAGGCTCTCTCTACATGAGGCCTTTTATACCTGGTAAAGTAAACTTAGTGAAAATGCATAGCTCAGGAACTTGCTTGATTTTTAAGAAACATTACTCATTCAATTTAGTTTAAATTAGAAAAATGAAAACTCATTTGGAAGAAAATGATGTTCTGTGGAAGGGAAGAACTTGGAATGGAGCCAGTTTTTCTAAGCAAATACTCCCCAACTAGAGTATGCCTCTAGGCCCTGAAAGCCACCTATGAGGGTTTGAAACAAGGCTTGAGACAGCAATCAACAGGCAAGGTGTCCAGTGACTCTTGGAGGCCACACAGTAACTTGTTTCTGTTTCACATTTGCCTGCTGTACTGGATTGAGCTTCTGTCTCCACATTTGCTTACTGCACTGGATTCTTAGGGGCCTTTACACATGAAGGACATGGCCAACTGGGTTAAGCAAGAACATTTGCTAGCTCCTTTGTCCCATTACCAACTTACTATAAAGTCAGGCCATCACGAGTCCTTCTTGGAGCAGTTGGGGGCTTAATAGTGTGTTGGAGACCCCTGAGCAGGAGCTGTGGCTATCCCTGAACAGCATAGGTTAGTTGTAGCATAAATGTATTCTAGTTTCTTCATCTCTATTCAAATGTGCCTTCTTTCTGTCCTGTACTATAGAGAAGACACCATGGCTGCCTAACACCACAGTGTAAGCTCAATTTTCTTAGCAAATATATTTTATTATGAACTTATTAACTGAGAGTACCTCACTTATAGCCTGACTAACCTAAACAACAGGAAAAGAAGATTAAAGAATACAATAATGAAACTGTAAGGATATCAGTTCCAAGGAACGATTCTCCTGGCATAATCGGCAGGATTTCTTCTGCTGGAACCTGGAGCAACCAGAACCCTGAACCTCAGCTGGAGCTGGAGCCCTGAAGCATTCCCTCGAGCAGTGCTCTCTAGGAGCTTCTCAAAATGGAGCGATGAACAGCCAAAACTATCCCAAGTCTCTAAAGGCCCTGCCTCTTGTTTTTGGCTAACATTTATAACTCCTCTCAGAATTTGTTTGAAGATGTTTTTCAGCTGGTTAACAACCAATCTCCCCCACACGGTGGTTTGACTTCTAAGGGCATAAACATCACCTGCTCTCTCACAAGTCTTTTTCTCATTCCCCACCCCTTGTGATCTAAACAAAAAACATGTTTATCTCTCCCTCACTACAGTGTTCAGCCTCAACATTTGATGGGCACCTTATCAGTCTTTGACCCTCAAGCACCCTGCCCTGCCCTGCCCCCACTCCACTCCCATTTTTGCATTTCAGAGGATTATGGCATTAAGAGGGCTCATTTTATATCGGGAACTTACGCTTCCTGAAAAATGGTATTCACTAGATAAAAAAAGAGAGCTCATATATATAATGACTTTTGACATCACGGACCAGGTGAAAAGGTCCCAGGGAGCCCTCAGCTCAGATGCACAGTAGACTGAGCCCTTTGAAGTCTTGGCTTTCACCATTCATTTTTCCTCTCAGATGTTTTCAGAATAAAGTAGATTCTCCTGGAAGAAAAGAACTGGGGTTGAGCAGCTGCTGCACAGGTAATGAGAGGAGGAAGCTCAGAAACCTGGTGTACACCACACTTAAAATTATATCAGTTTTCCCAGGCTTTGCACATGTGTGCCTGAATCTTTACAAAGTAGAGTTGGAAGGCATCGTTTCCATAAGGATATTGTGGAATAAGGAAGGCATGATGTCTGTGATGGCTATTCTTGGTTGTCAGCTTAACTAATCTGGAATTATCTATACCCCACACAGCTGGGTACACTTGTGAGAGTTTTTTTTTTTAATTGAATGATTTGAAGTGGGAAGACTCATCTAAACATGGATATTGTGAGATTGGAAGCTCATCTTAAATCTGGGCTACAATATCTGCTGGACGCCTATATAAAGGACATGAAAAAAGAGAATACTGACTCTTTGATTGCTTGCCTTCACTCTCAGTGGCAAGCATATGCATTCACTTGTGCTAGATCCTTCTTGCTCAAGATTCCAACATATACTGAAAACCAGCTGATATACCCAGCCCCATGGATTCATTAACTATTGGGCTCATGGACTTCCCATCGGGAGACAGCCACTATGGGAATAATGAGACCTATAAGCCACTATAGGAAGTCCATGAACATCTAGGATGCATCTACACAGAGCATGATGTACCTTACAGTCAGAGTTTCACGTGGGATGCCCCCAGAGACTTAGTAGTAGCCTCATGAGATTTGAGCTTATGCAAAAGACGTTATAAGAGGAAGTGGACTCTAAAGCTTGGATAGAATCTGAGTCCATCTCCTTTGTTATTCAAAGCTGGAAAAACCCTGTCTGCTCACACACATCTTCTCTTCTTATCTTCAAGACTCTAAAATATCTTGGTTGACATACCAAGTGTTTGCTGACTTTTTCCAAATTAACATTTTCATAGTTTCAGCATATTTGCATTAATTAATTTCAGTACTGTATTCTTCCTTTTCTAATTGATAACTAGCAAGATTACTGTCCCTTCCATTTACTCAGAAGCAAAGCAGAAAATGGACCACACCTGGGTGATTGTGTCTCCTCTAGAATTGACTCTTACTATGAACCTCACGTTGTTCTATTTCCAGGCAGCAGTCACTTGGGTTTCCAGGCATGTTCAAGCCTAGATGATAAAATTCCTAAAAGAGAGTCCTGTGCTGCTGCAGGATACATCAAGTGGCTGGCTCGCAGGAGAGCTCTTCCGCCTACAAGACAAGAACACCTGTGTCTTAGTCTTGCATTTACTAGTCTGTGCTGCCGGAAGCATTCAAGTTGTTTCTCTTTTATGGTACTTACCAAAAGCAAAGAAGAAAGTGTGTTGCCAAGGAGACTTACGGTGTTGCAAAGAGGAGAGAGGAGTAAGGATTCCTGTGTCTCTCTATCTGGTATGTTTGCTGTCCCCACCCAAAGAAATTCACAGAAGCTTTCCAGAAAGACTGAGACAGCATGAAGACGTTGCTCAATTATCCATGGTCCTCGGATCAGACTTTATGCCAACTCATCTACATCCCAGCGACTTGATGTATGCTTTAAATACTTTCTTTGATGGTAAGAAAAAAACCCTACCAGGACTTGCAAGCAGCTGTTAAGAGTTTTCACTGAAAATATGGAAGATAATTTCCTCAGGGTCACGGGGAGATGGCAAGCAATGTGGAAGAAGCCTATTAGTTTCCACAAGAGTTGTTCTGGGAGTGTCTAGAAAAGCATACTTTAGCACCACTGTGTCCTAGAGGATGCTGGAGGTCCTCTAGAGCCAGCAGACCTCAGTATCTTCCTGTAACTGCACTTTAACTGTTACATTAATTCATCCTTATCATCTCCACTATTTGACCTGAAACACACTAGCAGCATCAAATTTATAGCGAAGGGGAAGAATTTTACTGAGAACCAAACCGAAAGGCGAGAGATATAAAGGATAATGAAAGCTCTTCTTGCAGCTCAGTCTCAGGCAGAGTTTTTTCCCCAACTGGTACAAAGCATCACATTCACAGGCAGATATGAAGGCACAACCCAGAAGTAAAACCAATGATCCTGATAAATTATTTGTCCCAAGTTTCAGATCAATGAAAAAGTCATAAGTGACAGATTAAACATAGATTAAAAACAAGAAAAGTTGCACACAATGACAACTTAAAATGTACAGTATAAAAGCTGTAGAGTGCCTTGGAGTTATCAGCTATGCCACATGGGGCAGGAGGGTTGATTTTCACTGTACTACTCACAGTCAGTCAAGAGTGGTGTGTCGGTGTCTTTAAAGTTTCGCCAAACTCAAAAGTAATCCTATTTTTGTCTTTTCAGAGTTTCTCTTGCTCTGTGAGATGTCTCTGCACATTATTCAGTTGGGTTCTGATGGGTCAAAACAATTAAACAAACACTCAAGTCAATTATAATTGTAAGATTCTGGGATGAACCTATTCAAACTTGAAAGTAAATAGACTGAGAGACAGGCATATTTTCTGAACCAGCTGTGCCATAATCGTGAGTTATTCTGGGAAGAGCATTGTGAGTGAGTCCTTACTTCAATTGCTAAGTTAGTGCATTCATGGTATGCTTAGCACCACTCAGGATTCTCTCTAGCACGATTAAGTGAAATTAATCCAAAAAATAAGTCACTACCGGCCTCCAAAATTGATTAGAGCACATCACACATTAGCCTCTCTGCCACACGGTTTATCCTCCTCTTGGGAAGCTGTGATGCTAAAAGAGCAATTGCATGATATGGTGTATGATGGATGCTCATGGCCTTCATTAACACACTCTCCTGAAAGGACTTTTCATCACTAGCTTTGTAACTGTCGATGAATGCCTCAAAGGTGCTAGACTGAATCCTCAAGGACCATTTTCTATTTTTTTTAATGTGGCAATATTTTTAAAAGGAAAATAAACCTATAACTTGAAAGAAGTCATTGGATTTTAAAATAATAAATGAATCTTTTAGTAAGCGCGTCCATTGAAGTGCACATGGGTTGGCTGATTGTTTTTGCTCTCAGGAAGTTCAGGGTATTAGAGTGGTCTTTGAAATGTATGAAACCCCCATGATGACTCTCTCATAATGCAAGGATGAACGTCACTATGGCTGTGTGTTAACGTGAGGATGGAAAACCAGGTCAACCATGGGAGGACTGAGGCCACTTCCCGCAAATACTTATGCAGACAGAAGATGGCTAAATAGAAAGATGCACATATTTTAGTATTCAAATTTTATGACAATGCTAAAAGTTCTACAAACCTCTGGTCATAGTTTGGTGTGTCGGTGCTTCGATTTATTTTTCCATAACCAGAGTATCAGCAGTAGCAAGACCACGCTATTCTCTTATAGGTGTGACTTTTACCAATGAGTTTCACAGAGCTTTATAAGATTGCTGTTTCAAAATTTTACCTGACAAATGATGATTGTTCATATTTTAAGGATTAGCTGTGATTCTTTAGGCATGGTTAATAGGAATGTAATACATGTAAGCTGCTTGTTTATTTATATATATATATCTTGAGACAAAGTTTCACGTAGCTGAGGTTGTGTTTGAATGCACTATGTCAACAAGGCTGCCTCTGGACTCCACCTGCCAACTGGGATTACAGCACTAGGAAGTGCTGGTTTTAAGTCTTTTATTCCATAATGTCCTTACATTTTTGTCCTTTTAGGTTATTTTTAGCTTTGTGCTTTATGTTGAGTGTTCTTTGCCTAAAGTAGTCCAAGTTGTCATTTAATACCTAGGCCAAATGTAATCCTTTTCATCTAAGTAGAATTGGCTGACCCATCCCCGTGCTTTTTCAGTTCTTTGTGTCTGAGCATCTAGCAGGTGCTACCACATGCTCTTGTGTCTAGATATAACTACATGACTGGTTCATGACACTGATTCTTCATGACGTTTAAGAACATGCTCTTACTTAAGCCTCTGAGATCTCATCATTTATCTTTTATGGAAGCATATACTTTTTACATGATATATTTATCATTTTCACTTATTGGTCTTTTGGATAAGACCAATTGCAATATATAACATCATTTTTTAATTAGATATTCACTATGTGTTAGACACAGAAGATACTAATATGAACAAGACAAATAAATGGTCCAAGTTCTCAGAGTTTGTGGTGGAGAGGATGGACCAAAAACAAAACAAAACAAAACAGTGGTGATAAGTCTTTGTTTTTAATGAAAGAATATAAGGACCAGAATGGCAATCATCATGGGGGCTCCTTAGTTTCTTCCTGTTGCTATGGAAAAAAAATAGTCTGACCAGAGCAACTTAAGGGAGATAGGCTTTGTTTAGCTTATAGTTCCAGGTTACAACCAATCATGGTAGAACACTCATAATGGATGTTCATGCTCAACTTGCCTGCTCCCGTTCATATAGTCCTAGATCCCCTGATCAGGGAATGGTTGCACCCACAGTTCTAGGCATTCCCACTTAATCAAAGCAATCTCTCACAGGTAGGCTTAGAGGTTAGCCTTAATATACACACGCCCTCACAGGTGTGCCAGTGCAGCCGCATAGGGGGCATCAGTTGGACAGTACAGCAAGGAAGAGTTGGAGAGGAATGTTAAGACAGAGATGTAAAGGTCTAGAGTGAGCTCATTGTTTTTAATGCCTTTTCTGAGCTGCTCTGAAATATCTGCCCTCACAGTGTCTCACACATGGCTGCTCACAAGTGGCTTGGAAGAAAAGTTAAAATACTAATCTCGTGTCAAAATGTCTTTGTGTGATAAAGGAGTGTGTGAAGGATTATGCAATCTGCACTTGGCAAATAATCTCTTAAACTTAAAATACTTGCATGTGAATTTGTCTAAATCAAACTTGGCTTAACATGCCGTACTTCATCTTAGACAGTTTTGTATCTAATTAGGCAATTAACATGTCTGATCATTTTTGCAACACTTACAGATTGCTGATTACAGCTGATAAATGAGCATTGTACTATGAATATTTAACTTCCTGCTTGTAACAATGAGAACTACACATATTCATAAAATAATTTATAGGGGCAAAGTTCTTCAAATCCTTTTCGTCTCTGTGGTTCACTGCCATGTTTTGATACCCCATCTTTATAGTGTTTTCCTTAACACTCACCACATTTACAACTTTGCATGCTTAGCACTAGTCATTTCTCAGGTTTCAGCTGGTGATGACGTGTGAGAGCATGTTTCTGTACTGTTCATCGCTTCTCCAGAGTAGACCATAGAGGAAAAAACAGCTGGTAATAGCAACACATATCCTTCTGATGTGTAATTTACATTCTTAATTAAGTTGTATTCATTTAGAGAATTGCCACTATATACAAAAGTATCAGCATTAGCTTTGTTTAAGAAATTCATATTAGGTCTTCTGTGTGCCCACTGGGCCTCCGACCAAGGGGAAGTGATCAAATCGGGGACACCAGAGTTCATGTCAGAGGCAGTCCCGCTCTTCCCACAACCATGGAGAACGATCTGTCCATGGCTAAATCTGAACAGGGGGTCTGGGTTTAGTGCATGCACTGTTCTTGGTTGGTACAACAGTTTGTGCACACCGCCTGGGTCCAGATCTGGTGGCCTTGATGAGCTCCTTGTGGGGTTTCTGAACCCTCTAGGTCCTTCCATCCCCCTACCCCCATTCTTCCATACCACTCACCGGAAGTCCAGTAGTGAGTCCCAGCATCTGTCCCAATCCACCCCCCCCCCCCATCGGCTGGGTGGAGTCTCTCAGAGAACATCCAAGTTGGGCTAATATCCACTTACAAGTGAACACATACCATATGTGCCTTTCTGGGTCAGGGTTACCTCACTCAGGATGATCATTTCTATTTCCATCTATTTGTCTGCAGATTTTCTTGCTTTTAATAGATGAGTAGTATTCCATTGTTTAAGTGTACCGCAGTCTCTTTATCTATACTTTGATTGAGAACATCTAGGTTGTTTCCAGATTCTGGCTCTTATGAATAATGCTGCTATGAACATAACTGAACAAATGTCCTTGTTGTATGGTGGAGCATCATTTGGGGCTATGTCCAGGAGTGCTATAGCTGGGTCTTGAGGTAACACGATTCAAACTTTTCTGCTGTGGCCATATGGTTGAGGAGGAGGTCTTCTGTCAGTGGTCTAGGGGAAGAGAATGAGGCAAAAGAGGGAGGGAGGGTGGGGACTGGAAGATACAAATGAGGGGATAACATTCAGAATACAATCTGAATTATAATAAATTAAAAATTTAAAAATAAAGTCATATTATATATTAATATCATATATAGTATAGATCATATTTACATAGCATATATATAATACTAAGGTTATTTTATACTTGTATCAAGAATCCATTGATAAAACATTTCAAAATAATAGTCATCTTGGAAAGTTTATTAGGTGAGAAGAAATAGGAGACCCATTAAACACAGAAGACATTTGTTCTTACTCAGAATGAGGTGAAAAATAAAACAAATCTGAGAGGCTCTTTTCCCACCTCCTTGTAGGATGAGATCTCCTGGGAGATGCTGATTGCTTTCAACAGAGGCACAGTGAACCTCATCATGATGAAAAGTTAATTAGTGATGTGAATGTCAGCTCCCAGGGTGGGTTCCTGATGGTAGCGCTGTTCAACTATCACATCAGCAATTCTAGTCACTCTTCTACAACAAGCTACCCAAGAACTGTTAGGGGTGGAGGTGGGCCAGCATTTCTACATAGTCTAAAATGGCTGTAAACTTTCTAACATCAGCTGTCTATGTGGTGTAAACACAGCAACGGAGACTATAAAAGTCTAGAGATCTGGTTAATGAAATGATTTGGCTTTCATACAAAGATCTATTATCTATCCACTGTCATAGAGGTTGGCAACTCCAAGGTCAAGGTTTGAACAAATTCAGTATCTAAAGGGAATGTACTTTTTTAAATTTAAATTTATTCAGATTACATCCTGATTGATATCCCCCCACTTGTATCTTCCCTTTCCCCCTTCCCTCTTTTACCTTATTCCCTTCCCCTAGGCCTCTGACAGAAGGGGACCTCCTCCCCTACCATATGATCGCAGCCTATCAGGTCTCATCCAATAGCATCTGTTTCTCATCTTCTTGCCACATAGTCAAGTCTAGCCTAGTACTTATGATCCTTCTGCCTCAGCATCTTCAGTACTAAGGATAGAGCTGTATACTGCTGTACCTCATTGAGGGCTATCTTTTCCCTCAGTCCCCATCACCACAATGGGCAGGGAGCTCAGGCCTCTTTTACAGGAGCACAGATCACATCTTGATGTCATCACCTACCAAGGACTTGTGCCAATGCCACCACCGCAGGAGTAAACAAAAAAGTCAATGGATGAATCTGGGAACACATAGATTTTGCTAACTAGGAATAACTATCTCTGTTCTACATTCTTTCTAGACTTTTTCTTATTAACCTTTACATTTTTGCTTAGCTTAAAGGTATTTTGCTAAGGGAAGATGTATTTCCCTTTTGGCAAGAGATCTTGAGGTGGAAACAGAAATTTAAAACAAAGAAAAGAGGCTATAAGAAATAGTCAAGAAAATATCAAGTAATATCAAAAGTCTTTAAGAAATTTTATTTTTGAAAGCAGTTTGCATATTTGAATTACAAACACAAGCAATTATAATTCAACCTGAACTTGAATAAAAAAAATGTATTGTCCTAAACTCCAAAGCCTCACTTTTCACACGTAAACACTGTTCTAAAGGTTGTAAATCATAAGGAGAGAAGAGTACATTGCTCCACATTTTTGGGGTAATGGAGATATTTATAACATTGTTTTTCATTGGTTCTCTGAATATACAAGTAATTTTGGACATTCAAAAACATGCTAGGCACTGCGAACTGAATATGACATTTCCCACACAGGCTCATATATTTGAACATGTGGCCCTACCCATCTGGCGTGGGGAGATTTTCTAATGCTTTACTCATGAGGGCTAGCTGGTACAAGTGGAGATAAAAGCGAGGCCTTAAGTGTTATAGAAAGCCCAAGCTTTTCACTCAAGCTCCACAATATATCACTTTTGAGTTAACTATTCTTTTCTTTTTTCTTTTTTTAAATTTAATTAATTTATTCAGATTGCAACTCAGTTGTTATCCCATCACTTATATCCTCCCGTTCCTCCCTCCCTCCCATTTTTACCCTATTCCCCTCCCCTAGATCTATGACCAATGGGGCCCTCCTCCCCCACTATATGCTCATAGACTATCAAGTCTCATCTTGGCAGCCTGCTTATTCTTTCTTTGAGTGCCACCAGGCCTCCCCATCAAGGGGAGGTGGTCAAATATGGGGCACCACAGAGTGAATTATTTTTTACCTCCCAAGCTCCTATCTAAAGATGGAAGGACTCCTTACGTGAAAAGCAACATGTCTACTATGGTTTATATATAGGTTATATGATAGCCACACAGAACTTCTCAAAGGAAATGGTAATGTGTCCACCTGAAATACATAGATAGTCTTTAAGGTTAAAAAAAAAAGTTCTCTTCTTTGGCCAGTTTTCTTTCTAACTAAAATAGAAAGTAAAATAAACAAAGTACCCACAGAACTTGCCCGAGGAAATGCAGTTCTATTCTTTTGACCTTGTTTCTGATTTTTCATTTTAATCTATTTTTAAAATGGAATTATTTTTTCTACTAAGTAGCATTTTGTTGAGGCATCTTCCTATTTAAAGAGTTATTTTTCTTATCCTCGATGACCTGAAATTGTACTGTTTGAATGCAGCTCACTTTAAAATGCTCTGTTGAACAGGAAACAGAAAAGCACTGGAAAAACAAACAAGGAATATTAGTCACAGATTTGTGTCCCATGCTTCATATTGATATGCTTGCTGTTCTTTGTATTCAAGTTTTAATATCTTCCTGCACGTATGTTTCAAATACAAAAACTTACGTAATTAGTTCATATTGACAGAAGTAGTCCTAGCAATGATGATGAGAAACCAAATTTAAATTCTACACTACCAACAGAAAGAAAGAACGTGTTCTATTGAATTTCAAACCCTTCCTTTGGGGCTGGAAAGATGGGGAAATACTTGCCTTGCAAGTATGAGGACCCGAGTTCAAATTACCAGAACATATGTTAAAGCTGGGCTCAGTATAGCAGTTCTATGATCCCAGTGTTCCCACCATGAGATGGGCAGCAAAGACTAGAGAATTTCCTGAATCTGGAAGGTCAAGCAGCCTTGCTTATGCAGCCAGCGATAGACAGCAAAGAGAGTGATCCTGTCTCAAACAAGGTAGCAGCCAAGGAACAACACCCTCTGAGCTCCACATGGCACTGAGCACACATTCCCCCTCCCCCCTACACATCTTTTGCTTCCTGGAATACTGTTTTGTTTGTTTGTTTGTTTGTTTAAGAAGGTTAATATATTTGAATATTTGGTTCCCAGTTGGTGGAACTGTTTGGAAGGATTAGGAGGTGTGGTCTTATTGGAGGGGGTGAGTTTTGAGGTGTCAGAAACCATGCAGTTCCCAGTTAGTTCTCTCTCTCTCTCTCTCTCTCTCTCTCTCTCTCTCTCTCTCTCTCTCTCCCTCCCTCCCTCCCTCCCTCCCTCCCTCCCTCTCTTCCTCCCTCCCTCCTTCTCTCTGTCTTCCACTTGTGGGTCAAATATAATCTCTCAGCCACTGCACCAGTGCCATGATCATCTGCCTGCTGCCATGCTTCTCGCCATGATGATCATGGATTCTCCCTCAGAAACTGCACACCCCGATTAAAGGCTTTCTTCTTTAAGTTGCCTTGGTCATGGTGCCTCTCCACAACAATAGAAAAGTAACTCTGACAGAAGTCACACCAAGAATAATGGGTCTTAAATGTAGGTACTAGTAGCTCCAAATCCACATTTGTTAGCAATTAACTTTTAATAAATGTAATTTAAAAGTTGATATGATCATATTTGATACTAACAAAACAACATGGCTGAAGTATAATAAGAATTAAACAGCAAGATGCAGAGTAGAGAAACTACTTATATTACAAACATCAAAGGAGCCATCCAGGATTGTAAAGAATCCCCACACACGAACAACCAAACATCACCTTAATGGATGAAGAGACCCTTCACAAAGGAAGAGTTACAAGAGGTGCAGAAACACACATTAAAGTTCCAGATATCATCTGTTGTATTTCACACAATCTCAATTGTCTGATTTTACTAATGAAGACTTGAGAGCCAGATGCTGGGGTGAGAGCCTGCTAGCTCAGGGAGGCATGAAAAGCACCCAGCTGACCTTACTCCTCAGACAAAGTCCCAAAAGAGAAAAAGGAAGCCTCTGTCCTCACTCTGTCTCCAAATCCTCTCAAACTGAATGACCCACTCTTTTGTTTCCTGTGTCTCTCTATCAATCCTCCTGACTTCCTCTTACTCTCTATGGGTTTTTCCTATGTTCACTCCCTTTAGTGGATTTTCCTTTTTCTTTCTTCCCACCTCCCACAGAAATGAGAATGATATATCAACACAGACATATAAAGACAGTGTTTCCCATGAGTGGTAGCGAATTCCTTTATAATTTCTGGTGTGTGTGCTGATCTGTTGCTCTAGATGAAAAGTCTGGACAGTGAACAAACCTGTCCTTTGCTTTGAAGAAATATAATATTTTTGAGGGGAGGCGGTTGCTCTACAAACATTTGAAGGTGCTCTGAACAGGAGGGGCATTATGACCTCTTCAAAGGAAATGAACCATGAGAGACCCAAGAAAACTGTCTCCCAACATCACAAACAATATTTACAGAAGGAAAACCACTCAGATGACCTAGGTTTACATTCCCTCAAATTCTCCAAATAATAAATAGAAAGTGGAAGAAAACTTGTTAGGACGGAAGGGATTATTTTGTGTCGGATAGCTCTTTATTTTGTTTTGCTTATTTTGGTATTTTTTGTTTTTTGTTTTGTTTTTATTTTTCTGATTCTTTGTGAGTTTCTCATTATGCACTCCAATCCTGCTCATCTCACTGTCCCCTCATATCCACCATCCATCCTCACAACCTCTCCCCTCAAATTAAAAAAAAAAATACACAAAAGAAAAATAAGCAAACCTGGAGACACTGGCTCAGCTCAGAATGTAGTTCTGCCCAAAACACTAGCTCAGCTCAACGTGCAGTTCTGGGGTGCTGACACAGGCTATGGTCAGGACACAGATTCAGCCCAGAGTCCCGAGCTGGACTTGCCAGGCAGTTTGGGTCCAGAGACCCTAGCTGAGCTTTGTGCACAGGCTCAGCAGCCCTAAGACTCTGGATGGACTCTCCACGCAGTTTATGCCTGGAGTCCCAGGCTGAATTCAGCGCGCAGTGTGGGTCCAGAGTCCCTGGCTGAGCTTGGTGCACAATTCTGCCCCGAGACTCGGGTGGAGCTCAGCATGAAGTTTGGGGTCAGAGTCCCTAACTGTGCTTAGCAGACAGAACGGGCCCAGAGACTCTAGCTGAGCTTCTGGCACAGTCCCTGCTCTATGACTCTGGTTGGACACAGTGCGCAGTTTGAATCCAGAATTCCTGGCTGAGCGTGGCAGACTATTAGGGTCCTGAGGCTATAACTGACCACAGCACGCACTTTGGGCCAAAAGCCCCTAGCTGAGCTTGGGGCGCAGTCCCAGCACAAAAATTCTGGCTGGACTCTGTGTGCATTTTGGGGCCAGAGTCCCTAGGGGAGCTCAGTGCGTGGATTGGGCCCAGAGTCCCTAGTTGATCTCAGCAGACGGTTCGGGCCCAGAGAATCTAGCTGACCTCGGTGCATGGTTCAGGCCCACTGTTCCTGGCTGGACTTGGCAGGGACACAGAAGGCTGTGGATACCTTGGCCTGACCCAATGCTCATTCAGAGAACCACAGTACAGGGGAGCTGAGGATCACTGGCTGTGAGAGTCAAAAAGGACAGGGCTACCCTCCTGCCACGCACACCAGTGAAGCATCAGAGCTTCCAGCCTAGGAAAATCATGAGAAAACAAGTGAATCTATCATCAGACTCCCTCCATCCAACTCTGAAAGGTAGCGAACAAAAACAGAGACGGCAAGATGTCTAAACAACAGCATAAAAGAATACGCAAAAAAAAAAAAAATGGCATCTCCAGTTCCCAATATGCCAAATAAAACAAGCCAGAGAACTCAAATAAAACAGAAGTACAAGAAAATGACCTCAAATCCTTAGTAATGAGGATGGTAATGGAGGAAACAAATAAAATTCGTAATCAAATGCAGCCAAACAGGTGAGAGACATAAAAGAAGCACATAGAGGGGCACTGGAAAATTTTCAGGAAAATGCAAACAACCAGATGAAAGAAATAAATAAAATGGTTCAAGCTCAGAAGACCTATAAAAAGGCAACGGAAGAAACTCGGGAATATACAAACAATCAGATGAAAGAAATCAAAAAATCAGTTCAAGATCTGAAGATGAAAATGGATTTGAATCATGGGGAGGATCCAAGATGGCGGCGAGCAGTGTGGACCGTGTTTGGAGGCTCCAGTGAACAATTCAGGGATTTGCACAGATTTCTGAGCCAGGAACACCGAGGTCCGAACATCACAGCAGCGGAAGTGCTCCACGGTTCGGAGGGACCAGGGTGGGGAGGACCTGTGTGCCCCTGCACACAGGAGGAGCGTGGATTTTCTCTGAACGGAGCGGCAGCGGCAGAGGCAGCAGCACCAGCGGCACCAGCAGCGGTGGCTGAGGTTTGCAGCTCATAGCCTTACGGTGGAGGCGATTGGTGTGGTGGCTGGTGGGAGTTGCTGCGGGAGAGGGGACTCAGGGCAGGATTTGGGTAGCATGGAGCCTTCGGACCCAGACTAGACTCGGCGGACAGTTCAGCCCCAGAGTCCTGGGTACTGGCCCAGCCCAGCAAGCAATTCTACCCGAGGCACTAACTCAGCTTCGGCCACAGCTCCCCTGCTGTGGCGCAGGCTTAGTTTAGCCTGCAGCTCCACACTAGGCAGCACCTCAGCTCAGCGGCAGCTCCCCTGCAGTGACACAGTCTGGGCGGAGCACTTAGTTCCAACACAGGCGCTAACTCGGACCAGCCGCAGTTCTCCTGCTGTGGCACAGGCTTGGCTGAGCACTCAGTTCCACCCTAGGCACCACCTCAGCTCAGCGGCAGCTCCCCTGCGGTGACACAGTCTGGGCAGAGCACTTGGTTCCACCACTGGCGCTAACTCAGAGCAGCCGCAGCTCTCCTGCTGTGGCGCAGGCTGGACAGAGCGCTCGGTTCCACCAGCTCTAAGACTCTGGTTGGACACAGTGTGCAGTTTGAATCCAGAGTTCCTGGCTGAGATTGGTGGTAAGTTCGGGCCCTGAGTCAATAACTGACCACAGCACGCACTTTGGGCCAAAAGGCCCTAGCGGAGCTTGGTGCGTAGTCCCAGCCCAAAAATTCTGGCTGGACTCTGTGTGCATTTTGGGCCAGAATCCCTAGCTGAGCTTGGCAGACGGTTCAGGCCCTGAGAATCTAGCTGAGTTCAGCCCGTGGTTCGGGCCAAGTGTTCATGGCTGGATTTGGCAGGGAACACAGAAGGCTGTGGATACCTTGGCCTGACGCAACGCTCATTCAGAGACCCAGAACAATTGCAGGATCCAAAGCACAGGGGCGCTGAAGATCACTGGCTGTGAGAGACCAGAACAACAGGGCTAACCTCCTAACATCTATACCAGTGAAGCTTTGAGCTCGCAGCCTAGGGAAATCGTGAGAAAACAAGTGAATCTATTGTCAGACACCCTCCATCCAACTCTGGAAGCTACCCAATAAAAACAAAGACGGCAAAATGTCTACAGGACAATGAAAAAGCATACGCAAAAAAACCCAAAACAACATGGTGTCTCCAGTTTCCAGCTATCCCAAAGAAAACAACCCAGAGAACTCAAATACAATGGAAATACAAGAAAATGACCTCAAATCCTTAGTAATGAGGATGATAATGGAGGAAACAAATAAAATTCGTAATCAAACGCAGGAAGACGCAGACAAACATGTGAGAGACATAAAAGAAGCAGATAGAGTGGAACTGGAAAAATTGCAGGGAAATGCAAACAACCAGATGAAAGAAATAAATAAAACGGTTCAAGCTCTGAAGACCTATAAAGAGACAATGGAAGAAACTCAGGAATATACAAAAAATCAGATGAAAGAAATAAAAAAATCAGTTCAAGATCTG
Organism: Acomys russatus; assembly: GCF_903995435.1. Taxonomy (NCBI): domain Eukaryota; kingdom Metazoa; phylum Chordata; class Mammalia; order Rodentia; family Muridae; genus Acomys; species Acomys russatus. Next base: position 55,778,682 of record NC_067151.1, read on the forward strand.
AAAATGAAAATGGATTCAATGATAAACACACAGACAGAAGAAAAACGAGAAGGTGAGACCTCAGAGAAGAAGGCAAGCAACACAAAGGTGAGCTTTTCTAACAGAATCCAAGAGATGGAAGAACGAATCTCAGGGCTAGAAGATACAATCACAGATATTGAATCAACCATTAAAGAAAATGCCAAATCTGGAAAAGTCCTGACACAAAACATCCAAGAAATTAAGGACACCATGAAAAGAAGAAATCTGAGGATAATAGGCATTGAAGAAAGAGAAGACATCAGACTCCAGGGCCCAGAAACTATTCTCAACAAAATCATAGAAGAAAATTTCCCCAATCTAAAGAAAGAAATGCTATAAACATACAAGAGGCCTACAGAACACCAAATAGAATTGACCAGAAAAGAAAAACTGCCCGCCACATAATAATCAAAACACAAAACATGCAGAACATAGAAAAAATAATAAAAGCTGCAAGGGAAAAGGGCCAAATAACATTTAATGGTAAACCTATCAGAATTACTCCCGACACCTCAGCAGAGACCATAAAAGCCAGAAGGGCCTGGACAGAGATCCTGCAAACCCTAAGAGAACACAGATGCCAGGCCAGACTACTTTACCCAGCAAAATTATCAATAACCATTGATGGAGAAAACAAAATATTCCATGACAAAAACAAATTCAAACAGTACCTATCCACAAATCCAGCTTTACAGAAGGTACTAGAAGGAAAACTCCATCCCAAAGGGTCAAGCTACAAACAAAACTACTCAGGAAATAGATAACTATCCCATGGAAAAAACACAATTACACAAACGCTCGACTGGAAACAACATCAAAATTAAGACTCTTAACGGTCACTGGTCATTAATATCTCTCAATATCAATGGCCTATATTCTCCAATAAAAAGACACAGACTAACTGAATGGGTACATAAACAAGATCCAACATTATTCTGCATCCAAGAAACACATCTCACCCATAATAAAAGGCATTACCTCAGGGTAAAAGGTTGGAAAAAATATTCCAAGCAAATCGTCACAAGAAGCAAGCAGGTGTAGCCATTTTAATATCAAACAAAATAGACTTTCAACCAAAATTAATCAAAAGGGATGAGGAAGGACACTTCATACTCATCAAAGGTAAAGTCAACCAAGATGACATCACAATTCTGAACATCTATGCTCCCAATACAAGGGCACCCACATTTATAAAAGATCTCCTAAAAAAGGTTAAACCACACATGGATCCCCACACAATAATAGTGGGAGACTTCAACACCCCACTCTCACTGAAGGATAAGTCATTGAAACACAAACTAAGCCGAGAAATAACAACATTAACCAATGCCATGGGCCAAACTGATCTAACAGATATCTATAGAACCTTTCACCCAAACAAGAAAGAATACACCTTCTTCTCTGCACCCCATGGAACCTTCTCCAAAACTGATCACATCGTAGGTCACAAAGCAAGCCTCAATAGATACAAGAGGATTGAAATAATACCTTGTATCCTATCAGATCACCATGCTCTTAGGCTGCAATTCAACAACAACAGAAATAACAAAAAGCCTACACGTACGTGGAAACTAAACAACTCTCTACTAAATGACACCTGGGTCAGGGAAGAAATAAAGAAAGAAATCAAGGAGTTTCTGAAGTTCAATGAAAATGAAGGAACAACATACCCAAATTTGTGGGATACATTGAAAGCAGTGCTAAGAGGAAAATTCATAGCACTAAGTGCCTTTAAAAAGAAATTGGAAACATCGAACATAAGCATCTTAATGACACAACTGGAAGCCTTAGAAAAAAGAAGCAGAAAAAACACCCAAGAGGAGTAGCCATCTGGAAATAATCAAACTCAGGGCTGAAATTAACACATTAGAAACTAAGAAAACAGTCCAAAGAATCAACAAAACCAAGAGCTGGTTCTTTGAGAAAATCAACAAGATAGACAGACCATTAGCCAAACTAACTAAAAGGCAGAGAGACAGTACTGAAATCAACAAAATCAGAAATGAAAAGGGAGGCATAACAACAGACACTGAAGAAATACAAAAAATCATAAGATCCTATTTGAAGGCATATATGCCACAAAATTTGAAAATCTAAGGGAAATGGATGATTTTCTTGATCAAGTTCACTTGCCAAAGTTGAGTGAAGAACAGATAAACAAGCTAAATAGTCCCATTTCCCCTACAGAAATAGAAGCAATCATCGATGGTCTCCCAACCAAAAAAAGCCCAGGGCCAGATGGTTTCAGTGCAGAATTCTACCAGACCTTCAAGGGCGAGCTAATACCGATACTATTCAAGTTACTCCAAAAGATAGAAATGGATGGAAAATTACCAAATTCATTCTATGAGGCCATAGTCTCATTGATACCTAAACCTCACAAAGACTCAACAAAGAAAGAGTATTTCAGACCAATTTCTCTTATGAACATAGATGCAAAAATACTAAATAAAATACTTGCAAAACGAATACAGGAACACATCTAAGATATCATTCACCATGACCAAGTAGGCTTCATTCCAGGCATGCAGGGATGGTTTAATATACGGAAATCCATCAATGTAATCCACCATATAAACAAACTGAAAATAAAAAACCACATGATCATATCCTTGGATGCAGAGAAAGCATTTGATAAAATCCAACACCCATTCATGTTTAAAGTTTTAGAGAGATCGGGGATACAAGGCACTTTCCTCAACATAATAAAGGCTATATACAGCAAGCCAATAGCCAAAATCAAAGTAAATGGTGAGATACTCAAGGAAATTCCTCTAAAATTGGGAACAAGACAAGGCTGCCCACTCTCTCCATATCTACTCAATATAGTACTCGAAGTTCTAGCCAGAGCAATAAGACAGCAAAAGGGTATCCAAATGGGAAAAGAGGAAGTCAAATTATCCCTATTTGCAGATGATATGATCGTGTACATAAGTGACCCTCAAAATTCCACCAGAGAACTCCTAAAGCTGATAAACACCTTCAGCAAACTGGCTGGATACAAAATTAACTCAAAAAAGTCTGTAGCCTTCCTATACACAAATGACAAGCTTGCAGAGGAAGAAATTAGGAAAACCACACCCTTCACATTAGCCACAAGCATTATAAAATATCTAGGAGTTACCCTAACTAAGCAAGTGAAGGACTTGTATGAAAAAAATTTCAAAACTCTGAAGAAAGAGATTGAAGATGACCTGAGAAGATGGCGTGATCTTCTTTGCTCATGGATCGGGAGAATTAACATAGTAAAAATGGCCATCCTACCAAAAGCAATCTACAAATTCAATGCAATCCCTATCAAAATACATACACAATTTTTTAAAGACATTGAAAGTTCAATTCTGAACTTCATATGGAAAAACAAAAAACCCAGAATAGCTAAAACAATATTGTACAATAAAAGGTGCTCCGGAGGAATCTCCATACCTGATCTCAAACTGTACTATAAAGCAATAGTAATTAAAACAGCATGGTACTGGCACAGCAACAGGCTGGTTGATCAGTGGAATCGAATCGAAGACCCAGATATGAATCCACACACATATGGTCACTTGATTTTTGACAGAGAAGCCAAATCCATTCAATGGAAAAAGGATAGCATCTGCAACAAATGGTGCTGGTCTAACTGGAGGTCTATGTGTAAAAACATGCAACTGGACCTATATTTGTCACCTTGCACAAAACTCAAATCCAAGTGGATTAAAGACATCAACATAAAACCAGAGACACTAAGCCACTTAGAGAAAAAAGTGGGAAAGAGCCTGGAACATATTGGCACAGGAGACAACTTCCTGAACAGAACACCAACGGCCCAGGCCTTAATGTCAACCATTAATAAATGGGACCTCATGAGGCTGAGAAGCTTCCATAAGGCAGGAGACACTGTCAAGAGAACAAAGCGACAGCCTACAGACTGGGAAAAAATCTTCACCAACCCTACATCTGACAAAGGTCTAATATCCAAAATATATAAAGAACTCAAGAAATTAAACACCACCAAACCGAATAACCCAATTGAGAAATGGGACTTGGAACTAAACAGAGAATTCTCAACAGAGGAGTATCAAATGGCTGAGAAACACTTAAAGAAATGCTCAACCTCCTTAGTCATCAGGGAAATGCAAATCAAAACAACTCTGAGATTCCATCTTACACCCATCAGAATGGCTAAGATCAAAAATTCAAGCGACACCACATGCTGGCGAGGATGTGGGGAGAGAGGAACACTCCTTCATTGCTGGTGGGAATGCAAACTAGTACAGCCACTTTGGAAATCTATCTGGTGCTATCTCAGAAAAATGGGAATAGGGCTTCCTCAAGACCCAGCTATTCCACTCCTTGGAATATACCCAGAAGATGCTCCAGCACACAACAAGAAAATTTGCTCAACCATGTTCATAGCAGCCTTATTCATAATAGCCAGAACATGGAAACAGCCTAAGTGTCCCTCAGTAGAAGAGTGGATAAAGAAACTGTGGTACATATACACTATGGAATGCTACTCAGCTATTAAAAACAAGGAATTCCCGAAATTTGTGGATAAATGGATTGAGCTAGAAATGATCATAATGAGTGAGTTAACCCAGAAGCAGAAAGAATCAAATGGTATATACTCACTTATATCTGCATACTAGCCCAAGGGGCATGTCCCACAAAAGCCTTCACTTACCAGGAAGCTGGGACAAAGGGGAAGGCATCCTATTGGGACTCTAAATGAGAGACGCATGGGAGAACAGCAAAATAAAAGGATCCAGAGGGTCCTAGAAATCTACAAGTAGAACAATATGATAGGCAGATTTGGGCCCAGGGGTCCCGCTCAAACTAAGGCACCAGCCAAGGACAATACAGGAGGTAAACTTTAAACCCCTTCCCAGATGTAGCCAATGGTCAGAATATTCTCCACAGTTGAGTGGAGAGTGTGATACGACTTTCTCACGTACTCTGGTGCCTCACATTTGACCATGTCCCCTGGAGGGGGAGACCTGGTGGCACTCAGAAGAAGGACAGCAAGTAGTCAAGAAGAGACTTGATACCCTATGAGAATATATAGGGGGATGTAATCCCCCTCAGGAACAGTCATAGGGGAGGGGAATAATGGGAAAATGGGGGGGGTGGAGGAATGGGAGGATACAAGGGATGGGATAAACATTGAGATGTAACAAGAATAAATTAATTTAAAAAAAATAAAAATAAAAAATTTGCTAAAAAAAAAAAAACACAAAACATACAGAATAAAGAAAAAATATTGAAAGACACAAGAAAAAAGAGCCAAATAACATTTAATGGCAAATCTATCAGAATTACACCCAATTTCTCATCAGAGACCATAAAAGCCAGAAGAGCCTGGACAGAGATCTTGCAAACTCTAAGAGACCACAGAAGCCAGGCCAGACTACTTTACCCAGCAAAACTATCAATAACCATTGATGGAGAAAATAAAATATTCCAAGACAAAGACAAATTCACACAATACCTATCCACAAATCCAGCTTTACAGAAGGTACTAGAAGGAAAACTCCATCCCAAAGGGTCAAGCTACAAACAAAACTACTCAGGAAATAGATAACTATCCCATGGAAAAAACACAACTACACAAATGCTCGACTGGAACCAACATCAAAATTAAGACTCTTAACGGTCACTGGTCATAAATATCTCTCAACATCAATTGTCTCAATTCTCCAATAAAAAGACACAGACTAACTGAATGGGTACATAAACAAGATCCAACATTCTTCTGCATTCAAGAAACATATCTCACCCATAACGATAGGCATTACCTCAGGGTAAAAGGTTGGAAAAAATATTCCAAGCAAATGGTCACAAGAAGCAAGCAGGCGTAGCCATTTTAGTATCGAACAAAATAGACTTTCAACCAAAATTAATCAAAAGGGATGAGGAAGGACACTTCATACTCATCAAAGGTAAAGTCAACCAAGATGACATCACAATTCTGAACATCTATGCTCCCAATACAAGGGCACCCACATTTGTGAAAGATCTGCTAAAAAAGCTTAAACCACACATGGATCCCCACACAATAATAGTGGGAGACTTCAACACCCCACTCTCACTGAAGGATAAGTCATTGAAACAGAAACTAAGCCGAGAAATAACATCATTAACCAATGCCATGGGTCAAATGGATCTAACAGATATCTATAGAACCTTTCACCCAAACAAGAAAGAATACACCTTCTTCTCTGCACCCCATGGAACCTTCTCCAAAATTGATCACATCGTAGGTCACAGAGCAAGCCTCAATAGATACAAGAGGATTGAAATAATACCTTGTATCCTATCAGATCACCATGCTCTTATGCTACAATTCAACAACAACAGCAATAACAAAAGGCCTACCCACACGTGGAAACTAAACAACTCTCTACTAAATGACACCTGGGTCAGGGAAGAAATAAAGAAAGAAATCAAGGAGTTTCTGAAGTTCAATGAAAATGAAGGAACAACATACCCAAATTTATGGGATACATTGAAAGCAGTGCTAAGAGGAAAATTCATAGCACTAAGTGCCTTTAAAAAGAAATTGGAAACATCGAACATAAGCATCTTAATGACACAACTGGAAGCCTTAGAAAAAAAGAAGCAGAAACACCCAAGAGGAGTAGCCATCTGGAAATAATCAAACTCAGGGCTGAAATTAACACATTAGAAACTAAGAAAACAGTCCAAAGAATCAACAAAACCAAGAGCTGGTTCTTTGAGAAAATCAACAAGATAGACAGACCGTTAGCCAAACTAACTAAAAGGCAGAGAGACAGTACTGAAATCAACAAAATCAGAAATGAAAAGGGAGACATAACAACAGACACTGAAGAAATACAAAGAATCATAAGATCCTATTTGAAGGCATATATGCCACAAAATTTGAAAATCTAAGGGAAATGGATGATTTTCTTGATCAAGTTCACTTGCCAAAGTTGAGTGAAGAACAGATAAACAAGCTAAATAGTCCCATTTCCCCTACAGAAATAGAAGCAATCATCGATGGTCTCCCAACCAAAAAAAGCCCAGGGCCAGATGGTTTCAGTGAACAATTCTACCAGACCTTCAAGAGCGAGCTAATATCGATACTATTCAAGCTACTCCAAAAGATAGAAATGGATGGAACATTACCAAATTCATTCTATGACGCCATAGTCTCATTGATACCTAAACCTCACAAAGACTCAACAAAGAAAGAGAATTTCAGACCAAATTCTCTTATGAACATCAATGCAAAAATACTGAATAAAATACTTGCAAAACTATTACAAGAACACATCAAAAATATCATTCATCATGACCAAGTAGGCTTCATTCTAGGCATGCAGGGATGGTTTAATATACGGAAATCAATCAAGGTAATCCACCATATAAACACACTGAAAATAAAAAACCATATGATCATCTCTTTAGATGCAGAGAAAGCATTTGACAAAATCCAACACCCATTCATGTTTAAAGTTTTAGAGAGATCGGGGATACAAGGCACTTTCCTCAACATAATAAAGGCTATATACAGCAAGCCAATAGCCAAAATCAAAGTAAATGGTGAGATACTCAAGGAAATTCCTCTAAAATCGGGAACAAGGCAAGACTGCCCACTCTCTCCATATCTACTCAATATAGTACTCAAAGTTCTAGCCAGAGCAATAAGACAGCAAAAGGAGATCAAGGGTATCCAAATGGGAAAAGAGGAAGTCAAATTATCCCTATTTGCAGATGATATGATAGTGTACATAGGTTACCCTCAAAATTCCACCAGAGATCTTCTACAGCTGATAAATGTGACTCGCGTAACCGTCTCGCCAGCAAGAACGACGCGGCACATGTACAGGATCCTTCTGCAGCAAAGCTTTAATGCATCTTGAGAGGGAGAGCATAAGCTTACAGCGAGTAAAATGGAGACCCCAAACTGAAGAAACCCATCCCTTATATAGGACACTGTCCTCCGCTTAGGATGTGTCAGTCCCTGGTTGGCTGTTGCTCATCGGGCGAGATGACGCCACGGGAGAGGCAGAGCGCAACAAGTGGAAGGTCCCTTTGCTCACGCGCAGGTTATCCATTTATCCGTTTGGGGCACAGGCTGTCAACGCCATCTTTTAATGGCGGACATGAGTGTGGCCTCTTAGAGATAAACACCTTCAGCAAATTGGCTGGACACAAAATTAATTCAAATAAGTCTGTAGCCTTCCTATACACAAATGACAAGCTTGCAGAGGGAGAAATTAGGAAAGCCACACCCTTCACATTAGCCACAAGCAATATAAAATATTTAGGAGTTACACACTAAACAAGTGAAGGAATTGTTTGAAAAAAAAATTCGAAACTCTGAAGAAAGAGATTGAAGATGACCTGAGAAGATGGAATGATCTTCCTTGCTCATGGATCGGGAGAATTAACATAGTAAAAATGGCCATCCTACCAAAACCAATCTACAAATTCAATGCAATCCCTATCAAAATACCTACACAATTTTTTAAAGACATTGAAAGTTCAATTCTGAATGTCATAAGGAAAAACAAAAACCCAGAATAGCTAAAAACAATCTTGTACAATAAAAGTTGCTCCAGAGGAATCTCCACACCTGATCTCAAACTCTACTATAAAGCAATAGTAATTAAAACAGCATGGTACTGGCACAGCAACAGGCTGGTTGATCAGTGGAATCGAATTGAAGACCCAGATATGAATCCACACACATATGGTCACTTGATTATTGACAAAGAATCCAAATCTATTCAATGAAAAATGATAGCATCTTCAACAAATGGTGCTGGTCTAACTGGATGTCTATGTGTAAAAAAACATGCAACTAGACCCATATTTGTCACCTTGCACAAAACTCAAATCCAAGTGGATTAAAGACATCAACATAAAACCAGAGACACTAAGTCACTTAGAAGAAAAAGTGGGGAAAAGCCTGGAACATATTGGCACAGAAGACAACTTGCTGAACAGAACACCAAAGGCCCAGGCTTTAATGTCAACAATTAATAAATGGGACCTCATGAGGCTGAGAAGCTTCTGTAAGGCAGGAGACACTGTCCAGAGAACAAAGCTCCTGCCTACAGACTACCAACCCTACATCTGACAAAGTTCTAATATCCAAAATATATAAAGAACTCAAGAAATTAAACACCACCAAACCAAATAACCCAACTGAGAAATGGGGCTTGGAACTAAACAGAATTCTCAACAGAGGAAAATCAAATGGCTGAGAAACACTTAAAGAAATGCTCAACCTCCTTAGTCATCAGGGAAATGCAAATCAAAACAACTCTGAGATTCCATCTTACACCCATCAGAATGGCTAAGATCAAAATTCAGGTGACACCACATGCTGGCGAGGATGTGGGGAGAGAGGAACACTCCTTCATTGCTGGTGGGAATGCAAACTAGTACAGCCACTTTGGAAATCTATCTGGTGCTATCTCAGAAAAGTGGGAATAGGGCTTCCTCAAGACCCAGCTATTCCACTCCTTGGAATATACCCAGAAGATGCTCCAGCACACAACAAGAAAATTTGCTCAACCATGTTCATAGCAGCCTTATTCATAATAGCCAGAACATGGAAACAGCCTAAGTGTCCATCACTAGAAGAATGGATAAAGAAACTGTGGTACATATACACTATGGAATGCTACTCAGCTATTAAAAACAAGGAATTCCTGAAATTTGTGGATAAATGGATTGAGCTAGAAATGATCATAATGAGTGAGTTAACCCAGAAGCAGAAAGAATCAAATGGTATATACTCACTTATATCTGCATACTAGCCCAAGGGGCATGTCCCACGAAAGCCTTCACTTACCAGGAAACTGGGACAGAGGGGAGGACATCCTATTGGGACTCTAGATGAGAGAAGTATGGAAGAATAGCAAAGTAGAAGGATCCAGAGGGTCCTAGAAACCTACAAGTAGAACATTATGATAGGCAGAATTGGGCCCAGGGGTCCTGTTCCAACTAAGGCACCAGCCAAGGACAATAAAGGTGGTAAGCTTTAAACCCCTACCCAGATCTAGCCAATGGGCAGAACATTCTCCACAGTTGAGTGAGAGTGGGGCATGACTTTCTCACGTACTCTGGTGCCTCATATTTGACCATGTCCCCTGGAGGGGGAGACCTGGTGGCACTCAGAGGAAGGATACCAAGAAGAGACTTGATATCTTATAAACATATACAGGGGGAGGAAATCCCCCTCAGGAACAGACATAGGGGAGGGGAATAAGGGGAAAATGGGAGAGAGGGAAGAATGGGAGGATAAAAGGGATGGGATAACCATTGAGATGTAACAAGAATAAATTTTTAAAAATGTGTGGACAGACAAATATATTGCGGGACACACTGTGACACACTACAGCTCTTTGTTTTTAAGTGGAGAGTCGATGAGTGCAATGTTCAAAGATCTCAGGTGTGAGGTAGAACTCCTGTCATGAAGATAAGCTGATGAGCATGGTTTGAGCTCCTTCGTCTCTCAGGGTCTTCCCTCTCAACCTTTAGTAAAAGGTTTTTAGGAACATACTTGCCAGGGTCTAGGTAGAGACTGTAGAATGAAACCAAAGGTTTTTTTTTCCACTTAAGGCCTGAGGGAAGATACTGAATATCTTCAAACTATAAGGTCATCAGCTACAATCTCTGAGGCCTCCTGGCTTATGCAAGATAAGAATCCCTGTCTGATAGGCCTTTTTAACATTCTATAAAGATATCTTGTATTATAAACATAGGCCTCATATAACCCAGGACTCAAATGCAGCCTAGTAGAAATGCACCAACGTAGAGGTAGCATAATATCAAGAGAGCAGTCTTCGAGTAAGATGCTCACAATTAAATCCTAAATACTTTGTAATGAAATCATCTCTTCAACCATCAGCTTCCTGGTTTGTGAAAAGATATTAAAATGATCCTTCAAAACCTAAAGGACACACGGAAGCCTACACTAGAGGGCAAGATGGGGAGATGGGGAGTCCTCACCCTCCTGAGTTCTCTACTCTCCCTTCGATGCAGAGGCCCCATCAGCACCACCCTTCAAGTATCTAGGAGCTGAGCTCAGATGGAATGCGCTTCTGGAAGGAGACATCAGACCTTGCATCTTAGATTGCTTTCTTCTTTTCTCCAATGTGGGGTTCCTTCTCCCCCTTGGTTCTGCGTGCTTAAGCTTGATTCAGCCAGCTTGCACCCAGCCGCTGATCTCAGTGGTTGCAGAAGCTCCCTCAGCTGCACTGTGTTACAGTGCCCAGCCAGATTTTTTTTTCACTCTCTTCTTATCCTCTCCACAGGCCTCTGGGACAAACCCTCCTTTGTGAACTTCATCACCAGTGGCCCAGATTGAGTCATTGATGTGAATCTTCTCTTTAATTATGTTATTCACAGAAACATGAAGCTCTTTTCAGAGTGCCATGGCTCATTCTTCTACAAAGGGTGACAGCCCGGGTTATGTGGAAAAGGCTATAAATGAAGCTGCCGGGTCGGCTTGCTTATGTTTACAGCCAGGAGCCTGCACTGGAAGTTGCTTGTTCAAGTGCCTCCTACATAAACGTGATGGTTTTACTCTGGGCTTTTTTTTCCTCTTCTCCATTTATAGAAAGTGTATTTAATTCACTCACAATTCAGTGTATATGGGTGTGACAGAAGGATGGCAGAATTAAAACGAGAGAGGAACAAAGAGCTTCAGAGAGCAGTGGGTCTGGGAAAGGGAAAGGAGAAAGGAGTTGGAGACGAAGGGAGGGATGGAGGGAGGGGGCGAGAGAGAGCAGAGAAGGAGGAGCAGAAGAAGAGAAGAAGGGAGGAAGAAAAAGACTGAGGCACAAAGAAAATTTATAGGAAATATTAAAATTAAAAACACGTCTTACAAAAGTGGACTCTGAATTCACCAAGGCAATTTTCAACAGCAGGAAGTGGTAAATATGGGATGTGACCCTGAAAGGATTTAGTTCAATGACAATTAAGGAAATAAAAGGCCAAGGGCATGAAGGGAGCTAGAGGGAAAGCTTGGGACATAACAGAATCACGGTTCTGCCAGGCCAGGAGATTCCCGTTTTAAGGCAGGTCCAAGAGATTCCCATTTTAAGGTGGTCCAGCAAGGTGTAGGACCCTGGTGCTTTGAATCCTACAAACAGATTTTACTTTATTCTGAAGATGTTACGATTAGACTCTGGAGTTTCCGAGCCCTAAGACATTCACCTGCTTCCCTGGGGACAGACAGGAGAACTCTAAGAAAAGAAGACTGGTCACATGGGGGGGGGAACATATGTATTAGTCAGTAAGCAGGCATTTCCCATGGTCAAGGCTGAGGACTGTGAGCCTCTGAGTTGACTCCAACCTTCCTCTGAAAGCAACTAAGGATGCTGCCTGGGCAGGCTCAGCTCATAGTGAGGACTTCAAGGAAAAAAAGGACCATAATCTTCTTGGCTACTTCACTGTCACATATTCAGAAGAGAGGGAACGAGGGAGAACAGGCGTAGAAGAGAGAACCATAGCAATTCCCAGCTATTAGTCCTTCACAGACTTTCCCATCTGAGCTAAGGAAATAAGATCTGCTCTCTGTGCCAGGCTGTCCCAGTATGACAGTTGATTGATTGCTCCTCCCCTAGGCAGGACCTAGAAAAGAGATGGTTGGAGAAAGGGGAAAAAATTCTTTCTTCCCAACAGGAGAGCTAAGTAACAAATCACACAGAGAGGTTCTAAGTCTGGTGTAGAGAATCACAGGCTTGTTTCCTCCCTTTGGAGAGATGACCCTGAACACACACTGATGTGCCCTCATTACTGACAAATAGAAAAATCCACTAGGATTAGAACAGTCACATATTTCACAATTCAAGCACCCAATAAAGGGCCTCCTTCAATAATTCGAAACTGTATGTTAAATTACATTATCCTGTTGGCTAATGGATTCAACCCAAGCAGAAAATGTATAAGTTAATTTTAGAACACTCTTGGATGAACACATTCTTCCACAACCTGCAGGTTATATGCTCAGACTTTCACTTCAGTGAAAAAGACAGTTCTTTGGATTTAAAAGAGGCCATTCTTAGAGCAAAGTGGGAAACTCCCACATTCTAAGCTCCCAGGTCAGCATTGGAATTTAAAACATAGATGTGTTTCAGTGTTCAAATAGCCCACATTACAGTCTGCTACATACAGCATCTGGCTGTTCCAATAGGAAAAAAATTTACCGGCCAACTGACTACAATTATGATCTTTCGTTTATGAGTTTGTCACTACATTTCAAAACAACTCTCCTTCAAAATGATGATCACAGGCTTTTCCTGCTACCATTTCCAAACAAGGCCACCCAAAGGAAACACATGTGAATTAGCCCATTCGACAGTGAAGAAAAACCAGAGATATTGGAGCCATTGAACACACACTGCTGTGTACTCCAAACCCCAGCCCCACTGTGAAAAAAGACACCTGCTGGCTCTCTAAAGGCACATTCAGACTACTTCTGCAAAAGCCCCCAATCAGAAATATTGAATCAAAATCATATTGTTCCTCCTCCATCTGTAGGTGAGCCATAAAGGATGGAGCCCACTTTACTGCAAAGCAGCACCCCGTAGGAAGTCACCTGAGTAGAAGGGTGAAGCTGTCAGAACCCAGTCCCCAGGCAACACCATTGGCAGCATAGGCGGGGCTGCTGCTGAGAGATGCATCCAGCCAAGACAGTCTCAAGTTAGACTAGAGTGTTCCGGCGGCTAAGTAGCTCAGACTAGCTTTTCTTTTTCCATTTTGTTCATAAAAAATTTTTCATAGTTTAAGATAGGAATGCTTAAATATCTGCTTTAAATGGGGCTTGATCACTCATCAGTCACCAACAGGACAGAATAGAGACCACACCACATGTGTCAGCTGCATAGGAAAGCTCTCATCTCTAAGGATGGGTCCACGAGCTTCCAGAATCCACAAAACCCTGGACCTCTGCTGTGGTTTTCATTCCTTGTAGTTGTCATTTCATCTCTCTGAAATGAATAACAATCCAGGAAGCTCTCTGAGACAATTTCTCTGAGTTTGAATCCATAGAGAAGGCATGGGAGATATTTTTCTCTGAATAGACCTTCAGAGAAATCAGACCTTCAGAATTGAAGGGATTTTAGTCTTCCAGTAAGTATGTATCAGGAACAGAATTGAAACTGTGGATGGTTTAAATCAAAATCTAACCCTTGTCTCCACTCCTGTATGATAGTATTCAGCCACACTGAACCACCACACAGCCTGCCTTGCCTCTAGAAGCCACAGTTTTAATCAACTGTGCTGTTACACTGTGCCCAGGCTGAGATTTGCACAGTAAGTTGGCCATATGTTTGGCTGTGAGTCTCAGCATCTGTTTTAATCTGCTGCTGGGCAGAGTGTCTCAATGACAATTATGCTACACTTCTGTCTGCAAGCATAGCAGAGTATCATTAATAGTGTCAGGCACTGGTTCTCTCCTATGGGGTGGGTCTCAAGTTGGGCCAGTCATTGGTTGGCCATTCCCTCAATTTCTTCTTGGTCTTTATCCATGCACATCTTGTAGGCAGGGTAAATTTTGGGTTGCAGGTTTTGTGAGTGGATTGGTGCCACCCTCCCTCCAACTGGAAGTTCTGCCTGCATATTGGAAGTGGCCACTTCAGTCTCTCCCACTGCCAGGAGTCTCAGAATCAACACCCCCACCACAGGACCTTAACCCAATGCAGGTCTTCAGTTTGTCCCAGAGATGCTCCCATCTCCCTGTCAGTTTCTCTATTCTTTCCCAGCCCTATCACTTCCCACCTCCCATTTTCCCCACTTCTGATCCCCACCTTTGTTTCACACCCCACCCCCTCTCCCACCCAGTTCCCTCTCCATCCACTTCCAATGTCTATCTTATTTCCTCTTCTGAGTGAGATTCAAACATCTTCCTTTGGGCTTCCCTTGTTACTTAGCTTCTTTGGGTCTCTGGATTATAATATGGTTATCCTGTACTATGTGGCTAATAGCCACTTATAAGTGAGTAAATACCATGTATGTCTTTCTGAGTCTGGGTTAACACATGCAGAATGATCTTTTCTAGTTCTATCCATTTGCTAGCAAATTCCATGATTCCCTCATTTTTAATAACTGAGTAGTATTCCATTGTGTAAATATACCACAATTTCTTTATCTAGTATTTGGTTGAGGGACATCTGGGTTGTCTCCAATTTCTGGCTATTATGAGTAGAGCTGCTATGAATATAGTTGAGCAAATGCCCTTGTGGTGTGGAAAGCATAAATCCTCAAATTGTGCCTGCCCTTCTAAGATGATGAGGGAATATTCTGGGTTCTTAGTTTTCTATGTGAATTGGAGTATTGTGATTGCTATTATTGTTTGCCAACTTTACAGAATCTAGAATTCTTCAAGATACAAGTCTCCAAGCATGTCTAGAGATACCCTAGGCTGGATGAGCTGCTGAGGGCAGAGCAACCCTAAATGAGGGCAGAACTATCCTATGGGCTGAGTCCCAGAGAAAGCACAATCAGCTGAAAGCCAGCATGCATTTCTCTCTCCTTCCTGATTGCAGATGTAATATTACAAACTGCCTCAATTCTCTACCACCATGATTCTTCCAACATGATGTACTGTACCTTTGAACTGTTAGCCAAAATGATCCCTTCCTTTCTTGAGTTCTATTTGTCTTTTATGTTGTTGCCATAACACGAAACATGGCTAACCTAAAATTACTGAAACATGGGGCCATTTCTGGAATAGAGCATAGACTCATAGGCTTATAAAAATGATTTGTGGAAGAAATAGACAAGAATTTGTAACTTTGGGTCAAGAAACACCTTAGATTGTTATATGCAGAACTTAATGGACCATTCTGGTAGGAATTGGAAAGACCAGAATGCCAAGAAAAGTGATGAGTCTAGAGACCCAGGTCATAAGATTTCAAAGATAAATTAGGATAAGAGGGGGAACTGGAAGCTATTTGCCGCATATCCTGACAGAGAATATGGGTGGGTTCAGCTAATACCCTGAGAAATTCAAATTTAAAATGCTGGCAAAGGAAGTTTCAAGACAGGTTAGCGTTAAGGTTGTGTCATAGTTACTATTCACTGATAATACCCAGATCTATATCTACATAATATCTATGAAGGTAGAACAAAAAGTGTATTCTTTGGTAAGGAAAGTAGAGAGTTAAACTAATAGACAATGGGAATATGAGTGCAACTATAATTTTTGAAGAGCTTTACACCTTTAAACTGTAAAGCACATCTTGGGAAAAATCTATATTCATTTGAAAGGGCAGAACCTACCCTTAAAATGCCATTGAACAGGTTCCCTGACCCAAAGAGCTACAGAGAAAGTGTTTCCTTGTTGTCAACCTGGAGGACACACAGAGGCCAATACAACTGTGGTCTAAAGAGATCAGGCCATGCCTGAAACTGACTTCAAAATATGACAGAAGGGAGGGATCCAAGATGGCGGTGAGCAGTGGGGACTGTGTTTGGAAGCTCCAGTGAACAATTCAGGGAATTGCACAGATTTCTGAGCCAGGAACACCAAGGTCCCCACACCACGGCAGCAGGAGTGCTCCATGGTTCAGAGGGACCAGGGTGCGGAGGACCTGCATGCCTCTGCACATGGGAGGAGTGGGGATTTTCTCAGATTGGAGGAGCAGTGGCAGAGGCAGCAGCAGCAGCGGCACCAGCGGCGGTGGCTGAGGTTGGCAGCTCAGAGCCTTCCGGTGGAGGCGATTGGTGTGGTGACCAGTGGGAATTGCTGCGGGAGAGGGGACTCTGGGCAGGATTTGGGTCGTGCGGTGCCTTGAGACCCAAACTGGACTCGGCGGACAGTTCGGCCCCAGAGTGCTGGGTTCAGCTCAGTGCGCAGTGCCGTGGAGACACTGGCTCAGCTCAGCAAGCAATTCTGCACAAGGCAATAGCTCAGTGCAGCCACAGCTCCCCTGCTGTGACTCAGGCTGGGCGAAGCGCTCAGTTCCACAGGTGGTGCTAGCTCAGCCCAGCAACAGTTCTCCTGCTGTGACACAGGCTGGACAGAGCACTCAGTTCCACCCGAGGTACTACCTCAGCTTAGCCACAGTTCTCCTGCTATGACGCGGGCTGGGCGGGGCATTCAGTTCCACCGGAGGCACTAGCTCAGCTCAGCAGGCAGTTCTGGGTGCTTATGCAGGCTGAGGTCAGCACGGAGATTCAGCCAAAAGGCCCTACCTGGACTTGCAGGGCAGATTGGGCCCAGAGACTCTAGTTGAGCTGTGCACATAGGCTCAGAGGCCCTAAGACTCTGGCTGGACTCTCCACGCAGTTTAGGCCCGGAGTTCCAGGCTGAACTCAGCACACAGTGTGAGTCCAGAGTCCCTGGCGGAGCTCGGTGAACAATTCCACCCCGGAGACTCGGGCTGAGCTCGGAGTGCAGTTTGGGGTCAGAGTCCCTAATTGTGCTTGGCAGACAAATTGGTCCAGAGACTCTAGCTGAGCTTTTGGCACAATACTGGATCTAAGATTCTGGTTGGACACAGTGTGAGGTTTGAATCCAGAATTCCTGGCTGAGTTGGTGGACTGTTCGGGCCATGAGTCAATAACTGACCACAGCACACACTTTGGGCCAAAAGCCCCAAGGTGAGCTTGGTGTGCAGTCCCAGCCCAAAAATTCTGGCTGGATCCTGGGTGCATTTTGGGACCAGAATCCCTAGCAGAGCTCGGCAGACCGTTCAGGCCCTGAGAATCTAGCTGAGCTCGGCGCGTGGTTCCGGCCCAGTGTCCCTGGCTGGACTTGGCAGGGGACCCAGAAGGCTGTGGATACCTTGGCCTGACCCAACGCTCATTCAGAGACCCAGAACAATTGCAGGACCCACAGCACAGGGGAGCTGAGGATCACTGGCTGTGAGAGTCCAAAACGACAGGGCTACCCTCCTGCCATTCACACCAGTGAAGCATCAGAGCTTACAGCCTATGAGAATCGTGAGAAAACAAGTGAATCTATCATCAGACTCCCTCCATCCAACTCTGGAAGCTAGCCAACAAAAACAGACAGCAAGATGTCTAAAGGACAGCGAAAAAGCATACGCAAAAATCCCCCAAAAAACATGGCCTCTCCAGTTTCAAGTTATCCCAATTAAAACAACCAAGAGAACTCAAATACAACGGAAATACAAGAAAATGACCTCAAATCCTTAGTAATGAGGATGGTAATGGAGGAAAAAAATAAAATTCATAATCAAATGCAGGAAGACGCAGCCAAACAGGTGAGAGATATAAAAGAAGCACATAGAGTGGAACTTAAAAAGTTTCAAGAAACAACAAACAACCAGATGAAAGAAATAAACAAAACAGTTCAAGCTCTGAAGACCTATAAAGAAGCAATGGAAGAAACTCAGGAATACACAAACAATCAGATGAAAGAAATCAAAAAATCAGTTCAAGATCTGAAGATGAAAATGGATTCAATGATAAACACACAGACAGAAGAAAAACGAGAACGTGAGACCTCAGAGAAGAAGGCAAACAACACAAAGGTGAGCTTTTCTAACAGAATCCAAGAGATGGAAGAACGAATCTCGGGTCTAGAAGATACAATCACAGATCTTTAACCAATAATTAAAGAAAATGCCAAATCTGGAAAACTCCTGACACAAAACATCCAAGAAATTAAGGACACCATGAAAAGAAGAAATCTGAGAATAATAGGCATTGAAGAAAGAGAAGATATCAGACTCCAAGGCCCAGAAACTATTCTCAACAAAATCATAGAAGAAACTTTCCCCAATCTAAAGAAAGAGATGGCTATAAACATACAGGAGGCGTACAGAACCCCAAATAGAATTGACCAGAAAAGAAAACCTGCCCGTCACATAATAATCAAAACAAAAAACATACAAAATAAAGAAAAATATTAAAAGCTGCAAAGGAAAAGGGCCAAATAACATTTAATGGCAAACCTATCAGAATTACACCCAATTTCTCAGCAGAGACCATAAGAGCCAGAAGGGCCTAGACAGAGATCCTGCAAACGCTAAGAGACCACAGATGCCAGGACAGACTACTTTACCCAGCAAAACTATCAATAACCATTGATGGAGAAAACAAAATATTCCAAGACAAAAACAAATTCAAACAATACCTATCCACAAATCCAGCTTTACAGAAGGTACTAGAAGAAAAACTCCATCCCAAAGGGTCAAGCTACAACCAAAACTGCTCAGGAAATAGATAACTACACCATGGAAAAAACACAACTACACAAACATTCAACTGGAAACAACATCAAAATTAAGACTCTTAACTGTCACTTGTCATTAATATGTCTCAACATCAATGGCCTCAATTCTCCAATAAAAAGACACAAACTAACTAAATGAGTGCATAAACAAGATCCAACATTCTTCTGTATTCAAGAAACACATCTCACCCATAATGATAGGCACTACCTCAGGGTAAAAGGTTGGAAAAAAATATTCCAAGCAAATGGTCACAAGAAGCAAGCAGGCGTAGCCATTTTAGTATCGAACAAAATAGACTTTCAACCAAAATTAATCAAAAGGGATGAGGAAGGACACTTCATACTCATCAAAGGTAAAGTCAACCAAGATGACATCACAATTCTGAACATCTATGCTCCCAATACAAGGGCACCCACATTTGTAAAAGATCTGTAAAAAAGCTTAAACCACACATCGATCCCCACACAATAATAGTGGGAGACTTCAACATCCCACTCTCACCGAAGGATAAGTCATTGAAACAGAAACTAAGCCGAGAAATAACATCATTAACCAATGCCATGGGTCAAATGGATCTAACAGATATCTATAGAACCTTTCACCCAAACAAGAAAGAATACACCTTCTTCTCTGCACCCCATGGAACTTTCTCCAAAATTGATCACACCGTAACTCACAAAGCAAGCCTCAACAGATACAAGAGGATGGAAATAATACCTTGTATCCTATCAGATCACCATGCTCTTAGGCTGCAATTCAACAACAACAGCAATAACAAAAAGCCTACACACATGTGGAAACTAAACAACTCTCTGCTAAATGACACCTGGGTCAGGGAAGAAATAAAGAAATCAAGGAGTTTCTGAAGTTCAATGAAAATGAAGGAACAACATACCCAAATTTGTGGGACATTGAAAGCAGTGCTAAGAGGAAAATTCATAGCACTAAGTGCCTTTAAAAAGAAATTGGAAACATCGAACATAAACATCTTAACGACACAACTAGAATCCCTAGGAAAAAAAGAAGCAGAAACACCCAGGAGGAGTAGACGTCTGGAAATAATCAAACTCAGGGCTGAAATTAACACATTAGAAACTAAGAAAACAGTCCAAAGAATCAACAAAACCAAGAGCTGGTTCTTTGAGAAAATCAACAAGATAGACAGACCGTTAGCCAAACTAACTAAAAGGCAGAGAGACAGTACTGAAATCAACAAAATCAGAAATGAAAAGGGAGACATAACAACAGACACTGAAGAAATACAAAGAATCATAAGATCCTATTTGAAGGCATATACGCTACAAAAATTGAAAATCTAAGGGAAATGGATGATTTTCTTGATCAAGTTCACTTGCCAAAGTTGAGTGAAGAACAGATAAACAAGCTAAATAGTCCCATTTCCCCTATAGAAATAGAATCAATCATTGAGAGTCTCCCAACCAAAAAAAGTCCAGGGCCAGATGGTTTCAGTGCAAAATTCTACCAGACCTTCAAGGGCGAGCTAATACCGATACTATTCAAGCTACTCCAAAAGATACAAATGGATAGAACATTACCAAAATCATTCTATGAGGCCATAGTCACATTGATACCTAAACCTCACAAAGACTCAACAAAAAGAGAATTTCAGACCATTTTCTCTTATGAACATCGATGCAAAAATACTAAATAAAATACTTGCAAAACGAATACAAGAACACATCAAAGATATCATTCATCATGACCAGGTAGGCTTCATTCCAGGCATGCAGGGATGGTTTAATATATGGAAAACCATCAATGTAATCCACCATATAAACAAACTGAGGAGAAAAAAAACCACATGATCATCTCTTTAGATGCA
Source organism: Acomys russatus (assembly GCF_903995435.1). Taxonomy (NCBI): domain Eukaryota; kingdom Metazoa; phylum Chordata; class Mammalia; order Rodentia; family Muridae; genus Acomys; species Acomys russatus. Next base: position 55,799,721 of record NC_067151.1, read on the forward strand.
GAGAAAGCATTTGATAAAATCCAACACCCATTCATGTTTAAAGTTTTAGAGAGATCGGGGATACAAGGCACTTTCCTCAACATAATAAAGGCTATATACAGCAAGCCAATAGCCAAAATCAAAGTAAATGGTGAGATACTCAAGGAAATTCCTCTAAAATCGGGAACAAGCCAAGGCTGCCCACTCTCTCCATATCTCTTCAATATAGTACTCAAAGTTCTAGCCAGAGCAATAAGACTACAAAAGGAGATCAAGGGTATCCAAATGGGAAAGGAGGAAGTCAAATTATCCCTATTTGCAGATGATATGATAGTGTACATAGGTGACCCTCAAAATTCCACCAGAGAACTCCTACAGCTGATAAACACCTTCAGCAAATTGGCTGGATACAAAATTAACTCAAAAAAGTCTGTAGCCTTCCTATACACAAATGACAAGCTTGCAGAGGAAGAAATTAGGAAAGCCACACCCTTCACATTAGGAGTCACTCTAACTAAGCAAGTGAAGGACTTGTTTGAAAAAAATTTCAAAACTCTGAAGAAAGACATTGAAGATGACCTGAGAAGATGGAATGATCTTCCTTGCTCATGGATCGGGAGTATTAACATAGTAAAAATGGCCATCCTACCAAAAGCAATCTACAGATTCAATGCAATCCCTATCAAAATACGTACACAATTTTTTAAAGACTTGAAAGTTCAATTCTGAACTTCATATGAAAAAACAAAAACCCAGAATAGCGAAAATAATCTTGTACAATAAAAGGTGCTCCAGAGGAATCTCCATACCTGATCTCAAACTGTACTATAAAGCAATAGTAATTAAAACAGCATGATACCTGCACAGCAACAGGCTGGTTGATCAGTGGAATCGAATTGAAGACCCAGATATGAATCCACACACATATGGTCACTTGATCTTTGACAAAGAATCTAAATCCATTCAATGGAAAAAGGATAGCATCTGCAACAAATGGTGCTGGTCTAACTGGAGGTGTATGTGTAAAAAAATGCAACTGGACCCATATTTGTCACCTTGTACAAAACTCAAATCCAAGTGGATTAAAGACCTCAACATAAAACCAGAGACACTAAGTCACTTAGAAGAAAAAGTGGGAAAGAGCCTGGAACATATTGGCACAGGAGACAACTTGCTGAACAGAACACCAAAGGCCCAGGCTTTAATGTCAACATTTAATAAATGGGACCTCATGAGGCTGAGAAGCTTCTGTAAGGCAGGAGACACTGTCCAGAGAACAAAGCTCCTGCTTACAGACTACCAACCCTACATCTGACAAAGGTCTAATATCCAAAATATATAAAGAACTCAAGAAATTAAACAGCACCAAACCAAATAACCCAACTGAGAGATGGGGCTGGGAACTAAACAGAGAATTCTCAACAGAGGAATATCAAATGACTGAGAAACACTTAAAGAAATGCTCAACCTCCTTAGTCATCAAGGAAATGCAAATCAAAACAACTCTGAGATTCCATCTTACACCCATCAGAATGGCTAAGGTCAAAAATTCAGGCGACACCACATGCTGGCAAGGATGTGGGGAGAGAGGAACACTCCTTCATTGCTGGTGGGAATGCAAACTAGTACAGCCACTTTGGAAATCTATCTGGTGCTATCTCAGAAAAATGGGAATAGGGCTTTCTCAAGACCCAGCTATTCCACTCCTTGGAATATACCCAGAAGATGCTCCAGCACACAACAAGAAAATTTGCTCAACCATGTTCATAGCAGCCTTATTCATAATAGCCAGAACATGGAAACAGCCTAAGTGTCCCTCAGTAGAAGAGTGGATAAAGAAACTGTGGTACATATACACTATGGAATACTACTCAGCTATTAAAAACAAGGAATTCCTGAAATTTGTGGATAAATGGATTGAGCTAGAAATAATCATAATGAGTGAGTTAACCCAGAACAGAAAGAATCAAATGGTATATACTCACTTATATCTGCATACTAGCCCAAGGGGCATGTCCCACGAAAGCCTTCACTTACCAGGAAACTGGGACAGAGGGGAAGACATACTACTGGGACTCTAGATGAGAGAAGCGTGGAAGAATAGCAAAGTAGAAGGATCCAGAGGGTCCTAGAAACCTACAAGTAGAACATTATGATAGGCAGAATTGGGCCCAGGGGTCCTGTTCCAACTAAGGCACCAGTCAAGGACAATACAGGTGGTATAACCTCAGTGATAAAGTTTGGTCCTAGGATGTTCTCCAATGGCCAATATGTTAAATACTTGGATTCCAATGTGGTTGTAATGAAAAGTGAAAGAAACTTTAAGAGGTAGGCTGTCACAGGAGGTTATTTGGTAATGGTCTTGGGGGTGGGGGTTGTTGTATTAAGGTTAGCATTTTAAATGGTGGTAAACAATTGCATGCTACCAGTTAGGTAATCTATAAAAGATTAATAAATTCCTAGAATGACACAAATAACCAAAATTAATTCAATAAAAAATAGATATGTGTCTGGGTTACTGAGACACACGTGATAGGTACTCACTTATAAGTGGGTATTAGCCATAAAGTATAGCATAACCATGCTACAATTCATAGACTTAAAGAAGCCAAGGAGGACACAAGAATTTCACTCAGAAGAGGAAATAAAGTAGACATCTGAAGTAGGTAGAGGGATGGAACTGGGTGAGAGAAGAGGTGGGGAAGGTAACTGGGGTAGGGATCAGATGTGGGGAGAACAGTAAGGGAGAACCAAGAGAGGAAACAGAAATTGTTGGAGAAGGCATCTCTGGGACAGAGGAGGCTCCCATAAGTTTATGGGGTGACCCTAGCTGAGACTCCTAGCAGTGGCTGTTAAGAAGCCTGAAGTCACCACCTCCTCTAGCCAAGTGGGACTTCCAGTGGAGGGCAAGGGACACCAACCCACCCATAAAGCCCTCCACCCTAAATTTGTTCTGCCTACAAAAAGTGTAGACATTAAGATGGAACAGAGATTGAGGGAATGGCACATCAATGACAGGACCAACTTGACACCCACTCCATGGGAAAGAGCCAACCCCTGTCACTATTAATACTCTGCTATGCTTGCAGACAGAAGTCTAGCTAGCAACTATCTTCTGAGAAGCTTCATCCAGCAGCTGATGGAAACAGATGCAGAGACCTGAAGCCAAATAGGCTGAGCTCAGGGAGTTTTGTGGAAGAGTGGGACCAAGGACAGGGCAAGAAGACCTACAGAGTAAAAGAACCTGGACCCATGGGGGCTCACAAAGATTGAATCACCAAACAAAGAACAAGCATGGGCTGGATCTAGACCTCTTACATATATGTAACAGATGTGCAGCATGGCCAACATGTGGGTCCCCTAACAGTGGGAATAGGATCAGTCTCTGTCTCTTTTCCCTACCTTTGGATCCCTTTCCCCTAGCTGGGCTATCTTATTAGACATCTGTGGGAGAGAATGTGCTTAGTCCTGCTCAGACTTAAGGTGCCAGGGATGGTTGGTATCCCTTGGGGGCTTCTCTTTCTCTGAGAAAAAGGAAAGGAAGGAATGAGAGATGGGATGCCTGAGGGTGGGACTGGGAGGAGAGATGGGAGGTTGCTGGGATCAGGCTGTAAGGATAGTATATAAATAAATATAGATAGATAAATGATAGATAGATAGAAGACAGATAGATGATAGATAGATAGATAGATAGATAGATAGATAGATAGATAGATAGATAGACAGATAGAATACACACCCTTTTCTGTATAAATAGACCACAATTCACTGGATTTATCACATCCAAGCCTATTTGGAAAGCACAAATTGGTCATGAATAATTAGAATAAAAGGACACAAACTGGGTGCCTATGAAAGAAGGTATGGGCTGTGAGGAGTAGGGAAGGGGTAAATGTGATCAAAAGCCACACTTGTGCAAAACTCTCAAAGAACTATTCAAACCAATGAAATGTTGCATTTTTGTATTTAGAGTAGATCTCACCTCAACCAAAGGGATCTAGAAAATTCTTATAAACCTTCCATTTCGTTTGTCTTCTAGGTGGTTTTAGAACCTGTCAACTGACAATCAATATTGGCCATCACTAATCTACCCTTTTTCAACTTTACATAGAAACATAACACATTTAGCCCATAACCTCTTAACTCCTATAGTCCATGCCTATCTCAACGCAAAATGCATTCAGTTCAACTCGTAGCCTCATAGTCTTCAAGAATTCCAACACTGTTCAAATATGTTAATACATACTTCATGATTTCTTCTGTAACTTATCACTTACTCAAGAGTATGTTTTTAAATGTTAAATATTTGTTTTTCCAACCTCTTCTTCTTATGTAGCTCTAATTTTATGCTATGTTTACAGAGTATAATAGTGTCTCAAAGTCTGAGGGAAAGTGAGCCTGATTTTACTAGGAGTATAATCTGTGTAAATGATAAAGTTAAAGAAAAAAATACACTGATATTTTTAGCAAAGGTTGGTAAAATTGATGGGTTTAGTCTTTAAAAGATGGGGGCAGTATATGAAGTCAGGCATGTCAGTGCTCATGTGCAGTCTCAGTGCTTGGGACATGAAAGCAAAATCAGGAATGAAGTTCATCCTAGGCTGTACTGTGAGTTCAAGGCTAGCCTGAAAGGCATCAGGTGAGAGAGAAAGGGGGAAGAAGTTAAGAAGAAAGATTATGAGAGTTTTTCTGCAAATTGCCACCTGAGTAATATAACAGAGGATGGAACATAAATTACCTAAATTTTATGTTTTATAAAAACTGAAAGTTTTGTATGTGTGTGTGTGTGTGTATGGGTTAGTGTTAGTATGTGTGTAAGAGTGTGTGTATGTTCAGAGAGGGGAATTTCTTCTTATGTTGCATGTTCTTGGTATCTTCTTAAGATATTTCAACAAAAATTCCTAATCACTGTAACATACTTTTAAAAAGATATTTTCTACAAGTGTGGCTCCTCTGAATAGCCACGAATGAGTCACATCCTGACTCCTCTAAACACAGGGGTGTGAGTTTATCTTTATATAGCTCTGTTCCTAAATCCTAACAGTAATATTATTCAATCGTTAAATTAGCTTTGGTTTTTCTATTTTTTGTTTGTTTGTTCTTGTTGTTTCGAAAGAGTCTCATGCAGGCCAGACTGACTTTAACCTTGCTATGTAATTGAAGACGGCCTCGAACTGATCCTTTTGTGTTCATCTTCCAAACACTGGGATTTAAAAAATGATCCCACACAGTATGGAGTGGAGAATCCAAGATGGCGGTGCCTAACACACACCTTGTCTGATCAGCAGGATAGCAGTGACGATTCAGTAACCCAAGGGGAATATAGACATATAGAGGGATGATAGAACAAAAGGTAGATTATTGAATCTACTCCTCATCTCAAGGCCTTGATTGTTACTCACAAAAAGGTTATTTTTAATTCAATAGTATTTAATTTTGTATATTGATACAAACAATGGTCATGTCAAATACTAGTTTAATTTTATCACAAGAATATATATTCTAGGTCTAACAGATAGATATGATTCTATAGATACATAAGGTAAAATAGTTAAATAAGGTCTCCAAAAGCCTCAGAGACCCACAGAATATGGCATTTAAAGATGTTTTTATTATACTAAAGATGCTTTGACAACAAGACAAATTAACTACTGGCAATACACAGATTGCCTCAAAGAAGATGATGAGCATCAAAGAACCTCCTTATGGAGATAGCTTCAAATGTGACAAACAAGCCACTGGGCAAAATGTCCTCGTTTTGCCACAGACAGAATTCTGCCTAAAAACAGGCAAGCTTACATGTAGGCAGAGTCGACAGCCAAACTCTGCCAAGACAGGATAATCAAGTCCTCAATAATTCTTGCCTCGCAAATATGTCTGTCAGATAAAGTGGGATAGAAGGCTGAAGATGATGCTCCAACATTATAGAGAGTTTTGGGTGACTGCTCAGGTACCAAACTGTCTCAGGCATTCATTTTGGAAGATGCTAAGGTACACTTCCAAGTTCACTCAGGTATTTAAGTCTTATTCCTTCTCAAATCTCTGATGGGCTTGAAGACCAGATAGTCTTACAATAAGCTTAGTAGGTTAGGGGTTAAGATGTTTTTAGATCAAGATAGATGTTTGAAGTTAATAGAGATGAGATATGATAGATATTGATCTTCATTCAGGAATTTAGACCCAACAAGATAGGAAAGATGTTTACTTCAAGTTTGCTAAATACAAATAGCCAAATCCCTATGAATGTAACATTTATATAATTCCTGATTGTCTCGTGGTTCTTCCTGCTGTATGTAGTTTATTTTATTCCTATGTAGTAACATAAATGTATATGGTAAAAAAAAAAAAAAGAAACAGAATAAAAAGAGTCAAAAAAATGGTCCCATAGGCACAGCTTTAATTTAACTTATATATTTTTATTTATTTATATTTTATATTTTTATTAAATTACTATTTTTCTTTTTATTCCTCAAAAAGAACATAACAGGATTAATTAAGTTCAATCTGCTTTTCTAAATTTTAGTTATTATAACTCTATTAAGACCAAATTCATGACTTGACAAAAAAATCTGACAAATTGAAAGAAAATTTAGATTTTCTATTTTAATTATAAGTAAAATGTGTTAATTAAATATATTTCAAAAGCTGTGTATGTTTCCAATTAAAATAAATGGTATATTTATGCTCAAATACTTGTGAATTCTTCATCTACAAAAAAAGATTAGTTTTTAGGTTAAATGCTTTTATTGATCAAGGACAATCATAATGTGCCTAATATAAAAAGAAATAATAACTCAAGAGATTATTAATTATCTCTGTATTCATCGTTTCCTCTTACTCCCCCAACAATAATTAATAGAAAATGCAAATTGGGTGCTATAGCTCAACAAAGGCTCTCCCTCTCCTGTGTTCTCATAATTATGATTGCAACAATAAATCAGCCAGGCTATCTAGCCTCATCAGCCACAGGTGCACGTTGCCTTCCCAGCAATCATCTCATTAGTTTCTACTGCAAAACTGGATGCTGTCTGGAGGAGATGGAGACGGCAAGCTGCCCTCCCCATTTCTGAGAGATTTAATTCACTTTGTTTTTCTTGTATGAACCCCCTCTCTGGTAGCTACAGCTGGAGCCTGGGTCCTTTAAAGAGAAAGACTCTGGTGTGGGTTTTCACAGATGGTCAGTGAATTCCTGATAAGGAGACTTGTGAAAACAGTCTCTTTTCAAAGGTTGAGCAGCTGTGGCGTCAGAAGTGGCCTCAGCAAAGTTACCCAGGTTGGCAGTGCAGCCCCTGGCTGATATGTAGCAGCCATCAATACCGGCTATCATCAGTAGCTTTCTGGGCACAGGAGCAGAGATGATGCCAGTGTCTCTGGGGGCAGGCATGAGATACCTCAGCGCAGAGCCACAGTGACCTGTGGAACAATGTAGAGTAGCCTCTCTACACAGGGACCATGGAAGCTTGGCCAAGATGATGGCCCCTAGGATGGATGGAGTGTCTACCACCTTGGAGCGCTCAACACCAAGATCAGCATGACGTGACCATGACAAAAGCTTTGAACCTGCTCTGCTGGCCAGCTGGAGACTTCTTCTGCACCAGTAGGATCTTTAGAGCCTCTTTCTTTATGGATGCACCCAAGAAAAAATGGAAAGAAAAAAAAAAAAAAAAACAACTCAGATTCCTTGATGGGCAGAGAGAACAGGCAGATATATCTTCTCTAGGGACTTGATCTTCATGTCCTTGACCAGGTGGCCCAGCCTGGTGATAAGGACCACTTCTTGCCTTAAGCTTTACTTCCATGAGCCCTGCAGCTTTGACCATGGTCTCCATTGGTCCTGTAACCAGGACCATGCCTCCTAAAGCCACTGTGGAACCCTCAAAACCTACCATGATCTCCAAGTGTGGATCCCCATGTTCCTTCAAGCCCTCCCACCACTCCAGCACCATCTATGATTTGGTGTTTTCCTGAAAAATATGTATAAGTTGCTTTCTTGGATACCTATTTCCAGGACCAAACAGCATAGTCTATTCTTTATGTCTACTAAAGTCTGAAATGTGTACTCCCAGGAAGCCAAAGCTGAAATTTTGAGGCCCTAGGAGTTTGCAGGATGAAGGACCAGGTGAATTGACTTTATTTTATGGACAAAAGGTGATCTTCTTTAGGGTAACCATTTCCACCCCAACCCGCTAAAAAGCACACCCTTGCTGTGATTAATAGTTATGCAAATATTTGCATTTTGCTAACTCATGGATATGCTCATCTTCTTTGTCTAATTCTTTATATACAATCATCCCCATTTAGTCATCTTACTGTTAGCATCATGCTCCTAAAATCATGAGCTAAAGAACTAATTCTTCCTAACTGATGAGATAAAGAATCCGAATTTAAACAAAATAAGCTTGGATATTAAAGGAAAATCCTAGTGTTACATAACAGATATAATTCAGGCTTTTTTTTTTTTTTTTTTTTTTTTTTTTTAGTGTATGTTTAAGTTGCCATTACTTTTTCTTCTCCTATGGTCCCCATTTTAATTCTGTGAATGTGTGTGTGTGAGTGTGTGTGTGTGTGTGTGAGTGTGTGTGTGTGTGTGTGTGTGTGTGTGTGTGTGTACACCTGTACATTCCACAAATGAAAGAGAACATGGAGTATGTGTCTTTACAAAGTTTTTGTTATCTCAGTTAATGTAATGATATTTCCATATCCATCCATGATCTTACAAACTTAATACTTTTATTCTTTTCACAGCTGAACAAAATTTTGTTTTGTGTACAGGTCCTATTTTTATTTCCAGTTACGTGTTGTTGAATATGTAATGGGGTCGGGTTTCCTTGTTCTTGTGACTAGTGTGGCAACAAACATGGCTCCTTATCTATGTGATGGAATGTAGAGAATTTTAGGTGACTGGAATCGGCATGTCTGAATGACATAGTAATTCTATTTTCGGTTTTCTTAGAAACTTCCACTGAATTTACATAGTGACTGCCCCAGTTTACACTCCTGCCAGCAGTGAATAAGGAGTCCTATTTCCCACCTCTTCACCAACCCCTGTAGACTTGTAATTTGCCTTCTTCATGAATACAATGGCAGTGAGATGCCATTTCAAACCACCATTATTTTGATTTTGACGAAGAACTAAAGATCTTGAACATATTTAAAATATATAGCTCAGTGTGTTTACTTCGTTTTTGAGAACGGACTATGTGGTTCATTGGCCTGGTTACTGGATGGAAGATCTGTCTTGAGGTATTGAATTTCTAGTTCTTTATTTATTATAGATATTAAGCCCTTGTCTGAAGTATAGTCAGCAAAGATTTTACCCAATCTGTAAAGTTGAATTTTCAGTCTGTGATAGTTTCCCTTCTTGTACCTAAGTATTCTATTTCATGCAATTTCATTCATCAGTTCTTGAGGCTGGTTCCTGAAATGTTTATGTACATTACGGAAAGACCATGCCCATGTCTATGTCTAGAATCTTTTCCCGTTTTTCTCCCTCTTGCAGTTTTAGCATTTAAAGTTTTAAATTAACATCTTTGATCCATTTTGAAATGAGGTTGTGCATGATGAAAAATATTAATCTAATTTTGTTCTTCTACTCATGGATATCCAGTTTTCCATTTGTTGAACAGAAAATCTTTTGTATGTTTGGAGTCACACACACATACACACACACACACACACACACACACACACACACACACACACACACACATACATATATATATATATATATATATATATATATATATAGAGAGAGAGAGAGAGAGAGAGAGAGAGAGAGAGATAGAGAGAGAGAGAGAGAGGGGGGGGGGATTTGTCAAAACTTAGATGGCAATATCTATGTAGATTCATTTCTGGGTCCTCTTCTCTGTTCCCTTGGTCTAAATGTCTGTTTCTGTTTTTTGTGTGTTTGTTGTCCAATTCTTGTTGTCTTTATCATTGTGGCTCTGTAGATAATTTGAGATCAGATATGTTGTAATAATCCTATCATTGCCCTTCTGATTAGGATTGGTTTAATTATCTGTGATCATTTGTGATTCCATATTAGTTCTAGGATTTTCTTTTCTACTTCTTTGAAGAATGCCATTGGAATTAAGATGGTGATTGCAATACACTTGTAGATTACTTTAAAAAATATATTCATTTTCATAGTATCAGTTCTTCTAGTCAAGGAATGTGGAATTCTCTTCCATCATCTAGTACCTTCTTTAATTTCTCTTTTCAGAGTCTTAAATCATCATTGTAAAAGATTTAAGTTGTTTTGAACAGGAAAATTTGCTAATTCCTATCTCACTAAGTTTGCTATATTAGCATATAGAAAAAACTATTAATTTTTGTTGTTGGTTTTTATATCCTGCTGTTTTACTGAAAGTGTTAAAATATTGAGAAATTTTTGGTGGAATATGTACAGTTTTTTAAGTACAGAATCATGTTATGGTTAATAGTGATAAATTGACTTCTTCCTCTCCTGTTTGAGTCTCTCTTACAGCCTTGTTTTGTGTCACTGCTTTAGCTAAGACTTCAAGCACCATACTGAGTAAAAGAGGAAATGGGCACCCTTGTTTCATTACAGACATTAAAGAAAATTATCTCACTTTTTCCCTGTTATGTATAGTGTTGGCTATGAGTTCATCATATGTAGTCTTTATTATGCTGAGATAGATTGCATCTATTCTTAATGTACTTGAGATTTTTATCATGGAGACTTGGTGAGATTTAACAAATTCTTTCTTTGAATTTAACAAGACTGTCTTGCGGTTCCATTCTTTATTGCTATTATTTTGATGTTTTATACTTACTGATTTACCTATGATGAATTAATCTTGCATCCTAGGGTTGAAGCCCACATTGCCATGGTGTGTGGCTTTCTTTTTTTATTATTTAAATAATTTATTCAGACTATATCCTGATTGTTATCCCCTCACTTGTATCTTCCCTTTTTCCCCTCCCTCCCTCTTTCACCCTATTCCCCTCCCCTAGGCCTGTGACAGAAGGGGACCTCCTCCATCACCATATGATCACAGCCTATCAGGTCTTATCCAAATAACCTGCTTCCCCTTCCTCTGAGTGTCACCAGGCCTCCCCACCAAGAAGAAGTGGTCAAATAGTGGGCACCAGAGTTCATGTCAGAGTCAGTGCCTGCTCTCCACACAACTGTTTAACTTGCTTTAAGGGTTTCACTATGCTTGGGAGGTAATCATAGCATTAATTCTTAGCGGACTATGTATCTTCTACCATAACTTGTTATTCAAAACGTGTATTAACCTTCTTGGTATATCAGTGGGTGTTCTGACACCAGCTGGTGTACTTCAGTATAACTCTTGTTGAGATTTTTGCATCTATGTTCATGATGAAAATTGAACTTTTGCATTGTATTTTTATACCACTTTGGAATCAAGAAAATCCTGGCATTGTAGAATGGGTTTGATAGTGCTCCTTCCTTTTTATATTTAATGGGACAATATAAGGGGTTTCTCTTCAAGGATTTAGTGTGATCTGACATTGAATTGGTCTAGTTCTGGGTTTGTTTTAATTGGGAGACTTTATGTCAATTCTTATGAATCAGCTTAAGTTGTTTGTATTAGTATATAAGTTGTTAATGAACTAATTTTGGCAGCTCATTTGTATCTAAAATCTTATTTATTTTAGCTATTGTATTTCTATGGAATGTAAATTTTTGCAATCCCCTGGCTTCTATTGGACTTTCTGTGTCGGTTCTTTCTTGAGTCACAGACTTAACCTTGAAAACCGAGCTACTGTCCGCATTCTGTTGTTCAATATTTTGACTCCGTCATGACCAGAACCTAAACTCAAAATGACTCTTAAGACAGACTATTTACACAGACATGGATTCTAAAAGCTTAACTTCTTGCCTTCAAGGGATACAGAAATAAATATTATTAGACGATGTCCACAGTGTCTGATAATTCATTCATTATATGGCACTGCAGATCTGACTCTAAGCACCATAGAAAAAGAAAAATTTCTCTCTTCCTTGTAACAGCTACTAGCAAACTTTGTCCCAGATGTGCCACATGACATCATCTCATCTGAGGATCTTATTAGCACATCAGAAAGATAAGAGATGGCTTTTGTCATATAAGTAAATTCCGAACAGCATCTGTTTCTCTATGATTGCATGGAAAGGAGGATCTCTGGCCAAAACATATCATTTAGTTCACTAAATGTGACAGCTATTTGCTTTTACGTTGTTTTCATTTTCTCAGAAAACTGTTTTAAAAACTCAAAAGTAGCTTCCCATCATGTCAGTTCAGCAAAATATTCATTCATAAACCAGGATGGATGGAAGGCAATATGACCTTTTCATATTCAATACAGGTGTTGAAAGTGACAAGGGATATATCTTTTATGATATGTCAATCTAGTACACATGGTCTATTATGTACTATCATGACACCAGCCAGTAATGGGAAAAAAATGTCTTTCAGATGAAGCAGGCTTTCACCTGGTCAAGAAAAATATCCAGAATATATAAGGCTAAAGACAATTCCACTAAGCACTTGCAGAAGATAGACACACAGGACAAAGTTCTTGGAAGGAATTCTCAAGAAAGTAAATAACTGCCGAGAAAAATCAAAATGAATGGCTATACCGTAAGTGAAGGTAATTTGAAAATAATAAGATATGAAAGAGAAAAACACATGAAGAAACCAAAGGAGCCTACATATATACATATATATGTATATATATATATATATATATATATATATATATATATATATAAAACATGTTAATGTATAAAAGGCCACACTATCAAACAGTATTGACTATTTTTACCATATCAATTTACAAATAGAACTAAGTCATAATTTAAACTCACTGGTTTTATGAAACTTTCTTATAGAATTGAGATATTCACATAGCCTATTGGTGGTCCAGGACTATACAAATAAATCTAAGACATATGAACAAAGAAAAGAAACTTGCCTTAATCAATGATAACATTTCTTTTAAGTACATAGTAATTAAAGTAATACAATACAGAAATTAAAAAAAAAAATAGGCCAGTATGATTTTAAGAGAGAAGTGCTGCATATGGTGTTTTACGTACTAGTTTTAGCATTACGAATCCATGGCTTTTGGTAGATTTTTTTTAAGCACTGAGGTTTTTGTTGAATAATAGTATTAGATCCTTAAGACACACCACACAAAAATATAAACCAATGCTAAATTAAGAATTATTAAGATGAATTGCCCCGGATTCCAATGGTCTATTCATGAAGGAGCTCCCACGCTCTATTTGCTCCAGGTCTCACACAGACACACAGTCTCACACACGTGCGTGCACAGAGAGAGAGAGAGAGAGAGAGAGAGAGAGAGAGAGAGAGAGAGAGAGAGAGAGAAACTCTGCTAACATTGAAATACTAGACTCCACTCACACTTGTCCTTGCCATGTCTCTGCCCCTTGTCATATCAATCTCGCTGTGGTGGTCTGACTTTCACTGACTTTTATTCCCTTGTTTATTGATATATTTAACACATGAGAATTACATGGAGTGCTGTAGATAAAAAATATGATGGTGGCTTAGTATTCTGGGGGATTGGGATACCAAAATATGAGGCTATACTGGCCCATTGGGGAAGCATTCATATATAACCTATATATGCTTCCTGTCTACCTTAAATACTCTCCAGGCTTCTACCTAATGTAGTAAAAATTCTTTGAAAATAATTGTCCTAGTGTATTGTTTATGGAATGATCAAAGAAAATGTCTGCACATGCTAAACATGGATGCAACCAACACGTGTCTAAGCACATTCCTGTCAGTGGTTAGATCTGTGAGTGTGGAAAGCCACCTGCACATGTTTATTGAATGGATTAGTAAGATAGGATGTAAAAAGCAAGTTGTAAAACAGAACATAATGTAATACAGCTCACATAAAAGTTTTTAAAACATCCAAACAACATTCCTCATGAATAGTTAGAACATTTTTTAATGGACTGGAAAAGATGTATTTTAAATTCTGGCAGTGATCCTTTTTAAAAAAATGATGATTATAACAGGTTTAGGAGGAAATAGCACTCCCACTTTATCTCAAATGTGTTTTCTTTGTTGTAAATACTTGGAAGTAAATGCACAAAAATTAGCTGTGCAGGTTATGCATTGTTTCTTGTGAATTTTAAGTAAAATAAAGGAAGCAAGAGACTCTTGTTTGGCACTGGGCTGACGGCTCATGTTCCACATTGCATAAACTGAAGGTGGCCAGTACAATGATTCTCCGTACTTTCACCAAGAGTCAACTTTCAGCTTCACAGCCGGGTTCCTGTAACTATGGTTTATCCTATTCACTAAATTTAAGATGACTTCTTATCTTAAATTGATTCTTTGCAATCGATCTAAATGAAAGGTGAGTGGAATGGTTCCCTAGAAAAGGAATTTGCTATGACTTGCTAGACATGAACTTGGTGACATGAACTTGGTGACATGAACTTGCTACAGTGTGATGTTCAAGAGTGAAGAACGCACCAGAGTTCGTGTGAGAGTCAGATCCCACTCTCCACTCAACAGTGGAGAACGTCCTGTCCATCGGCTAGGTCTGGGTAGGGGTTCAAAGTTTACCGCCATAGTTTGAGCAGGACCCCTGGGCCCAGATCCGCCTGTCATAATGTTCTTCTTGTAGGTTTCCAGGACATTCTGGATCCTTCTATTTCCCCATTCTCCCATGCTTCTCTCACCTAAAGTCCCAATAGGATGTCCTCCCCTCTGATCCAGTTTCCTGGTAAGTAAAGTCTTTCATAGGACATGTCCTTTGGGCTAGTGTCTTGATATAAGTGAGTATATACCATTTGTCTCTTTTTGCTTCTGGGTGAACTCACTCATTGTGATAATTTCTAGTTCAATTCATTTGTCCACAAATTTTGGGAATTCCTTGTTTTTAATAGCTGAGTAGTATTCCATAGTGTATATGTACCACAGTTTCTTTATCCATTCTTCTACTAAGGGACACTTAGGCTGTTTCCATGTTCTGGCTATTATGAATAAGGCAGTGAGGTCTGACTTTCATACAAACTCTGGTGTCCCATTTTTTACCACATCCCCTTGATGGGGAGGCCTGGTGGCACTCAGAGGAAGGATAACAGGTTACCAAGAAGAGACTCGATACCCTATGAACATATACAGGGGGAGGAAGTCCCCTCAGTCACAGACATAGGGGAGGGAAGTAAGGGGGAAGCGGGAGGGAGGGAGGAATGGGAAGATACAATGGATGGGTGAACAATTGAGATGAAATATGAATAAATTAATAAAATATTAATAAATTTTTTAATTAAAAAAAAAGAAAGGCTTTGATCTTCAAAAAAAAAAAAAGAGTGAAGAATGCTCAACTCTGGGCAAGGTTGCTAGAGTGATCCCAGGAGCAGAGGGGATGTCAAGCTTGAGCTCCAGAGCATAAGAGAAGCAGCTGTTCAGGGGCTAGAAAGCAGGGTATGTGGGTGGCTTTGGGGTGCATACATATGCATTTCTATGGAAAGGATACTGAATGCAAAGTCCAGTCTCATATGCAATCACCTCTTAGCGACAGACCCTCAGTAACGCCATCTGCTAAGAACTGCATGTCTCAGAGACAGTGGGTCACATCCATCATCAAAGCTGATGATGGTCAAGGACCGAACAGTTATTCTATTACTAAGGACCCTTTTAAATAATGTTCTCTACATGGCTCTTGCAATTTTTCTTGACCAAAGGATAAAATTAAAATTTAAATCCATAAGTGGCATGAAAAGAAGCAGGCACACCGGTGCTTCACTGATCCAACAAATATAATCCTAATATCCATGGATCTTTTTTCCAAGTAAGGCTAATACCAAGCCCGGGAGGGGAGAACAAAAGACATCCTCTTATCACATCTCCTTACTGGACTATTAACACTTCTTAACTTAGTCCAGCTGCATCCTGTGAAGCCATAAATCATAGGGCTTGAGAGATATTATACATCTTGCATAATACTTCAAAAGAATTGCATAAGCATGGTGGAGCTGAGAACATTATGTTAAATACAAGGGACAGAAGGGTGAGGTAAACAGGCTTGCTTCTCTTTAAAAGTTAAACTGTTGTTTCCAACTTTCAAGTAGAGGGAATAGTGGTCAGTGGAAGCTAGGAGGGAAGGTAGGAAGGGATGTAGAGGGAAACTGGGTAAGGGGGTACCAGAATATGAAAGTCTGTGGAGAGCTGTCAAAAAAAATTAAAACTAAAACTACTGGATGACCCAGATATTTCACTCCTGGGCATATGCACAAAATAGTTAAGTAAGAGGAATAAGTTATATTATTGCAGAATATTGTATGGTGACTCTACTTTCTGGCAATTCATGATTTTCTTTTAAGAAATAAAAGAGAACAATTCCTGTCTAACAGAAGGAAATGACACATTTTCAAGGAGATGAAAGTATAAATTACCTAGATTTGATCATCATACATGCGTTTCTGTGTCAGGTCCTCAGGGTATCCCCCAGGAATATGTATAATTATTGCATTAATTCAAAAGGAAAACAGGAAACAGAATGGCATAATTCTGGGGAGAAGTCAGGGAAGCAAAAGATTGCTGCCCACAGTTGTGTGGGTTAAGTGCCTTCCATACAGTGCATATGGATAATCTAAGACACTGTCTCCGCATTGAGACTTCCTTACACTGGCAGGGACTGTGGGAATAAAACCAAGATGATGAGAGGTCAAAATGTCAAGCTTCCTTGAACCACATAAAAGCAAATTTAATTGATGCTTCTCAGAAGATGTTCACAAGCAACCATTAGGGCCGTAAGCCTACCTGTCTCTGACACTCAGGCCTGCCAAGGTCCATCAGATATGGATGGCTCCACTGACACAAGTATAATCCCCTGCCTCAATCAACCCACCATGAGCATTAGGGCCATGAATGAAATCAAGAATCCTCTGAAGCAGAAGGCCCTCTAACTCCAAGGAAGTAGACAGGCATGTATGTAGACTCCACATATGGCAATCAGACGAGCCTAAGAACACAGGATGTTTCGCTCCCCCATTATACAGGTGGCTGAAGTGCCATGTCATGAAAATGACATGACTAGGTAAACCAACTCCAGCAACATAATTACTCACGCTGAAGCATAAAAGAACTGACAGGCTTTATGTTGGACCCAAACATAACAGTGCTTCTGTAGTCTAAAGGCTCCTTATGACTTTGCCTTGCCTCCAGCCTTCAGGGGAAGCTAACCATTCTATTCTTGAGTGAGGTCTTTAATGCTGGAAAAGATTGCATTTCACAGACTGTTGGCCAAAATGCTGACAGTGATGTAGACGGTTTGAATGACATTCTCTGGTGGCTGTAAAGTTTACGGATCCAAAGGCCCATTTACACCCTGCTGCACTCTGAACAGCCTCTGGTGCTTTCAGGGCAGTTAAATGAAGCAGAAGATACAGAATGGGACAGAGATCCATTTCACTCGCCATGGGATGAGCTGCGCGCACATGCCTGAGTTAAATGAGATTACAGACTGCATATGAAACTCACTGAACAGATTGCAGGAAATTAGACCAACAAAGCACCCAAATCTATGGGAACACAGTCTCTGTGTGAATATAACATGAGTTTAAATTTTTTCAGAGATCCATTTGCTTGCACAGTGTTTTATTTAACTCACCTTTATGACTTATTATATGCAGGAATTTTACCCTAGAGGACATCAGAAAAATCCAACCTGGGGTCAAGTCTTTAGACAAAACAGAATTTGGAAAGCTTACAGCACTCAGTGAGTGTTAAAATTAATATGAATTTTTGAACTAAGGCAGACGTTGCCTTCCCTCAAAGTGTCTACTGTTTAATGAGAACAACACATATTAATTTTTAAAAATCACATAATATATAAATAAAATGATACGGTGAATAGGAAAATTTAAAAGAGCAATGAAGACTCCACTAAAATGGTCTTCATCAATCAGCAAGAGAAAGCCCCCTTTGATATAAGAGCTAACAATCAGAGTAGGTTAACTAGGTAAGGAGATAAAATATAATATACAAAAGTCTCATAATACACAGAAACATTGGGACATGTGAAGAATAAAGAAAGGTTCCAAGTTCAATCTTGGGCATTTGAAATGGAGATGCCTCTCAATGCAGGGGGGGGGGGCAGCCAGATACTTGGGTAATCTTCCTGAAGCCCCATGCTAAACATATTTGGAAAGCCACACTAGCATGAATCCAGTTTTGCTCTTTGATAATTGCAAATCTGCTGAGAGCTGATAAGAAAGATGAAACACTTTTTATAAACTTGTATCCCTTCAGTAACCTCTGAGCAGAGTGAGTTCCTAGAGTCTGTGATCAAGCAGCCTTCACCTCCATGGGGTCCCAGCTCCACCCAGAAGAGACACACACAAAGCACAAAGCATCACTCTCCACTCCATGAAGAATGAGAAGACAGGACCTTTTTGAGCAAAGCTGGGTCATCCAAGAAATGGGGCTTTAGAAAGATGCTCTGATACAGACTAACAAAAGTCAGTCCCTATGCGGGTTAGTTTTCATAGTGGAAGTTGGCGCAGAGCTCCTAATTGAACACAAGGATATTAACAAATTCACTTCAGTGTTACAAAACACCACTGAAGAGCTGCAAAAGAAGTAGTGAGATCGTGACCTTGCAAATACTTCTTCTAAATGATTGGGAACCATCTAGTCTAGAAGTACCATTTTTTTCCAGTCCACCTTAAAGTTAGAGATTCTTAGACTGATGCTACTGAGCTGACATTAACTTTTTTCCTACCCCTGCGGACACCAAGCATGTGCAAGTGTTTATAGTAAGTCTTCCTTTTCCACAAGCAGAGACTATCAACCCAGTGACCTGGCTAAACAAAAGTAAGAAAGAAGACAGAGAGGGAAACGGAACCAGGAGAGTGATGCTTCCATTTCTGTGAGGGTTAGTCCTCATCAAATCTACAACCCTTGGGAGGAGCCTTGGGAGACTGGGAGTGGACTGGATAACTGTCACTTGCTCTATAAGGCTGTAGCTCCTCCAAGGTAAGACTAGAAACTTTCTTTGGCATGTAAGATGAGGAAAACAGTGCTTTGAGCATGCTAAGAACAAAGGCTCAGAAAATAATCCTTAATTGTGAAGTTCAGCCAGTAGGAGCAAATACTTATATCTACATACCTACACACACATGCACACACGCACACACGCACACACACATGTGCGCGCGTGCGTGCGTATGTGTGTGTGTGTGTAGGTTCTTAGATACATAAACATATGTGTGTGTTAGTTGGACTCTAGAAGAAGGAATTAAGATAACATGAAAGCACACTTGCCAAAATGAGAGGGGTGCTTTCCAGAAAATTCCAGAAACACACAAGTAAATGTTGTAGTCCCCGACCTTTTTCAAACCTGCTTTATCCACATACCCTAGATAGGAGAGAGAAGAGGTTAATGGGAACAGGAGACGTAGAGCTTTTTGGACTCAGTTCCTGGCAACGATTCCCCTGGCATAGTTGGCAGGATTTCAGCAGACCAGTAATTCAACCGAAGTTGTTGCTGAAACCTAGAATAGCAGCCGGAACCCAGAGCCTCAGAAGCCTTCACTGGAGCTGTTCTCTGTAGGAGCATCTCGAAGTGGAGCGGTGAACAGCCAAGCAGTCAGTATCAAGACCCAAAAAGCCCCACCTCCTGTTTTGGGCTTTATATATATGTGCGTGCGTGCGTGCGTGCGTGTGTGTGTGTGTGTGTGTGTGTCTGTGTGTCTGTGTGTGTGTCTGTGTGTGTGTGTATTGTGTGTATGTATGTATCCTCTCAGAGTCTGTACTAGGACATGTTTCAGCTGGCAAAAACCAAGCTGCCCCCCCACCAAGGTGGTTCAACTTCTAAGTAGATAAACATCACCTGTTCTCTCACAAGTCTTTTCCCCATCCCATACTTGAGATAAAAACAAAAACATGTTCACAGCCAATACCAATCCCATACTTGGGATCAAAACAAAAACATGTTTACATCGGCTACAATATGTCAAATCTGAAGACCGCATATCTTCAACAATAGTTCAAAAGTAGCCTGGCTTCCTGCCTCTGAGGAATTGGTAGGCATTTTCCCCCTAATCCAGGAAGCAGCAATGTGCTCTTCCACCTTCCTCTCACACCACACTGGACCATGTTCTCCAGCATCCACCAGCCTTGTTCACTTGTGGCTAGTAAATGGCCCCAGCTGTCTGCATTAAAGTCCAAGGTTAGAAAGAGCATTTCCACAGCAACCCAGTCCCATGGGTGATTTGCGACTCAGTGGGGGCTCAAATGCCTCCTCAATGCTCCCTGCTGCTCTCTGTGCAGCCGGACTGTGTGCTTCCTGAGGACAGAATCTGTGTTGTTCACTCCCATGGTCCCTGGCAAATTATAAAAGTTTTAGAGAATATATAAATAAATAAATAAATAAATAAATAAATAGTTTAGAGAATAGCAGTGTTACTGAGTATTATTCTAGCATTTCCCAGGAAAGATGCCCAGAAATTGGTTACCATTCATTTCAACAGGCTTTGCAAGTCAGTGTACAGAGGGACACAGGAGGGAAGTGTGTCCTCTTTGCTTATACAGTGAGAATTTTTACCACATGGGATATGGATGTTTTCAAACAGATGCTCCATTACTTTGTATTCGTTTGATGTACTACATCTATACCAGGGCACCTACTGCGTGAGGTAGAAGAAAGTTAATAACGGTTCGTAGGGACCTCAGTAAGAAAAATTAGTGGTTAAAATCCACGTGAAGAAGAAAGGCTTCCTTAACAGGACATTGGCCCCTCTCTTTCAAAAGCTATAATTTACTCGCCTGTAGGGCCCAGAGACCATCTCTTTCTCATTCTCCACCCAGCATCCTGGACAGCTATGATAAGTTAACAGATACAGAGCTGAGCAATGAAGTCTGTACCCCAAAACTGTTATGTATCGAGGGTCTCTGTTGAAATATAACCCCAAGCCAATAAATCTAAACCAGAAACTGGAGAAACAGGTTCACACTGGGGAAAAGGGAAGAATCTGGCAGTGCAGGACACAATGCAAACTGATAGACTCATCAAAGCAGGTTGGATCAGTCTCCAGAAGGAAAAAAAAAACTGTTTCCCACCAAGAGGATGCTGTGGTCTATTTGGATGGCTGCCTACAAGCCAGGGTATGCTCCTATTTGGGGCCACTAAGGCCTCAAACCATCAAATCCTCCCATAGCCTTCTCTGTGTAAACAGATTCTACCCTGGGGCAAGGGGGGGGTATCATTTCAGAGTTTCCATCATCATCTCTCAAACTGTAGGTGGTAGCCTCATTAGCAACACCATAGGGGTGGGGTATTAATAAAAACAAACTTTTCCAGTGTGTTCCTTTGGTTCCATAATGACCAAAGGCTGAGAAATGCTCAAAGGGAGGGCCTGGGAGGGTGGCGGTAGGGAGCATGGCTCCTACTGAAAGGCCCTGGGATTCTCTGGAAACAGTATAGTTTCATCTAGTTGCCTAAATAAGGCATTTCTAATTCTAATGGAAGAATCACAGAGCCACCCAATGCCACCATCAAGAGAAATTATTTGAGCACTCACAAAGAATAGGCTTTGTTCCAGCCAGCTGGTATGACTGGACCAACCACAGTGGGTTCTGCTGTGCCCTTGAGAGTACCAAACACCTGCTGAGCACTGGGACCAGCCCATGAAACCATGAGAGTGGGATCCCTAGTGCACACTAAGTGCCCAGTTCAGACATACATCTGTAAAGCTCCCACATGTGCTGAGCACTATGCTAAATGCCCAACAGGGTCTTTGAACTCCTGATAAATGGAGGAAAAACTCAGAACAGGTGGCCAGCACTGAAATCAGGGGCCACTGTGCTGCAGGCTAAGTTCAAGACTAGCCTGGTAACTCAGTATGATGCGCTCTCAAAGCAAAAATTGAAGGTTGGCACTATAGTTCAGTGCCCACATAAATCCCTGGGTTCAATCCTCAGTGTGAGGGCAGGGCTGTTGTGCTGGTTAGCTCCAGGTATCAACTTGATTCAGCTAGAATCCTCTGAGTGACTCTTAATTGAGGGGTGCCCCAGATCAACTTGGCCTGGGACCATGTCTGTGATTGGCTATCTTCACTGATGCTTGATATGGAAGGGTCCAGCCCACTTTGGGCAGCACTATCCCTAGGCAGGTGGGCCTGGGCGATATAACAAATTGAGCTTTTGAGCAAGCCAGAGAGCAAGTTAGTAAGCAGCATTCCTCCATGTTTCTGCTGTAGGTTCCTGACTTGTATTCCTGGTCCAACTTCTCTCAGAGATGGGCTGTTACTTAGAAGTGTAAGCTGAAGAAACTTTTTCTTCCCCATGTTGTTTTTGCTCAGAATGCTTTAATCAAAGTAAGAGGAAGTAAAGTAGAATGGTGGGTGGGGGACCAGGAGAATACCACAGGAATCCAGATGGAGAAACACAATCCAAGGAGGACTCGATATTGATCAAGCATCTAAAGAAAACACAGGTTTCACAGTGAGGACACGTCCATGGGAGTGCCCTTCCGATCAGCAGTGGCTCCATTGATGTGGACACAGAGTACACATTGAGAAAGAACATAAGCCTGTCAGTCAAAGCGAGGAGGGTTAGAAGCAAGCATGGAGTAAGCAAATGGAGCTGAGCTCCCATATCCTCTGACAATAAGGCAGCCATAGAAAGCAGCAATGCACTCCCAGAATTCTCTAGGTTCACAAGCCTATTCAGGCTTAAACCCTTGTCTCTCTGCCTCTGTCTTGCTCTGTACAACACTATAAATCTAGATCACATCGCTACTTTGAATTTTGTCATTCTATGAAGGAAGAATTTTTCAAAAATATTGTATATATAGTCACCACTGGGCGTTACAGCCTTAAATTTTACTCATTGATGACGAGGTGAGGAACATAGCAAATAGCGACGTTTTGGTCTGACTACCCTGTGAGGAGTATCAGCTGCTAGCTTCAGCCAGTTACTATGCCTGCCAATCTTTACAGCAAGACACTGAAATTGGTTTTCTGTCTTCAAGATGTTAAATATATATCCCAGAAATATTAAGTAGTGTTCACAAAGTCACGAAATTGGTGGTCAGTGTACACTCTAGTCACAGGTCCATGTGTAGCCCTTTAGACTCAAAAGCCTTATCCCGAATAAACTTTGTCCACATGACCGAAAGGGATTGATGGTCATCCTCTGCACACATCAAGGACACAGGTGAATTGCCCACGTGTTAACACTTAAGGCACCCAGTTTGAGACTCACCCTAACAAGATCTAGAAGCATCCTCTCAGTTCATTCATTCATTCCACAGCAGGATGTGCTTGCTATGTGCTAGGTTCTGCTGCAGGCTCCAGGGCAGAAACATGAGCGATGCGGTGCCTGCCCCCGCTGTGCACATTCCCCTGCTGGGAAAAGATGAATGCCTGGGAAGCAATTAGAAGGAACTTGTTGACGCAGTATGTAATAAGATTTGAGCAATTATTATTTAAATTGTGTCATGTCTCCCAAAAGGGAAGATGTTAACATAATGAATATAGCAAACCATAAATAAAGCACAGCCACAGATAGTATGGCCTTGTATTAAGTTTTTAAAATCTTATGTATTAAAAGTGGGAAGCCCTTGGAGTTTTGGAGCAAAGTCCTACTCTCATCTTCAAACATTTCTCCCTTTGAAGACAGTTTTAGATATGATAATAGATCTGTAGAAACTGAACACCTGAAAATGGGCTACCAAGACACCATGCTACCTGAACTTCCCACCACGACCTGGGAATTACCTCACCCACCAAGCCATGATGTTGGTTTCATACAGTGGCAATTCATCATCAAATCAAAGTGGTATGTACACGATTGAGCCCAAGTATGCTATGCATGCACACATAGGTTACATGAAGAAGTGATTCAAATGCCTTTGTTTCTTATTATCGGTATGACTCTTCATATCTTCTATGATACATATGTGGTTTCATGAGGCATACTCTATGATGGATTCAGTAAGAAGAAACACAAGAATCTAACTTACAGATGTATCTGCTTACTATACAGGTGCCTCCTGCCAAAAAAAAACAAAACGAAAAACAAATGAACAACAACAACAACAAAAAACTTTAAGGTTGCACATTTTTTATAAGACATCCCTGAAGGGTAGTGGTGAAAAAAAATCTTTGCACTGAGAAGAACTTTGAGAAGTGCACATGGCCATACCGTAACTTGGAAGGGAAAATGGCTAGTGCTACTATATACTGCCTGTGACCTAGCTTAATGCACAGGGAGTTGCAAAGAGTAGAATATGATAATGGGTAGGAAACATATCTTTCCAGAAGATAAATATATCAACCTTCCCAGCTGGGCAAAAAAAAAAAAAAGTGAAAACATTTATATTTCAAGTAAACATTCACCAAGGATTGACCTCAGAAAAGAAGAATTTAAATAACCAAGGAGGGAGAATGATCCTCTCTAAGGACAGTAGGCATCTCATCTGTACCATCTCTGTCATTCCCAAAGAGCCTATAGCAAAGCTAACCCTTGTATTAGAAATAGAGATCATTTACGGCATCAAAAACATGATTAACTACTCGCCGAGGATGACCTGGATGTAGCTGTTGCCAAGCATGACATTGAGTGCCCAATATAGCAGCATTTTCTAATGGTAGCCAGCCAGCAATGTCAGGACAGGTTGACCAGCCATGGACCACTTCTATCATGAGAAAAAGAAAGTGCTTTGTCTCTACTTGGTATAGGAACTTCTGAGTATGAATTTGCCTGCCCTGCATCTAATAGTTCTGCCAAAACTACCATGCATAGGCTTACCAAATGCCTTACCCACTGTCATAGCACCCCACACAGTATTGTTTCTGGCCAAGCAACTCACTTCCTGCTGAAGAAGTTAGCAGTGGGGTTATGGTCATAGAATTCACTGGTCGTACCAAGTAGAAAGGCCTCGTTAAGATATTGTTGCAGTGTAAAGTAGGTGGCTGCATCTGGCAGGACTAGGCAGAGTTCTTCAAAAGGCTGTGAATGCTCCAAACTGGCATCCAGTGTACTGCTTCCTACACAACCAGGATTAATGTATCCAGGAATCAAACACTGGAAAAGTGAATGGTACCCTTTACCATCATCCTTGGTGAACCTACCAAATTTTTGCTTCCTGTGCCTGTTACCTTATTCTCTGCTGAGCAAGAAGTCCTGGCTTCAGAGTAGGCAATGTTTCTTCCAGGAAGTGTAAACCTTCCATTAAACTGAGATAAGCCTTCCCTCTGGCCCCTTTGGGTTCCTGAGATGAAAATATTCTATTTAAACTCTTGTAAATATAATTTTCCATCTTTCTGAAAGGTTAGTGAAGTCTGGCACACAGCAACCATCTAGATTATCTGTTTTGGGGACTGTGAAGAAAATAAGCAGACTGTGATGCCTATACTAGTATGGAAAGTAGAAAAATTCATAACTCTTAGAAATGGTTTGTGCACAAACTTGAGGAAAATTATGCAGAAGAAGCTCAGCATCTTGTGTTAGACCTTTATTTATGGTCCAAGTCTAAGATCTTGACTACAAGGACCTAATTGTATCTCTGATTGCAATATATTTTGTCTTTCGTCGTTGTTGTTGTTGTTACATAATTATTTGTGGTGGTTATTTCTATTCTTAGTTGTCTTTAAGGTGGAAATCCATCCCCACTGTCTGAAACAAGACAACATTACCTACGTAGGGATTCCCAAGACCAGAAATTTCAACTCATCTCCCAGCACTCAGCCCAGCCACACCTGACTTGCACTCTGAGTCCCAGCATGACAAAATAAGACTCAGTACTTTAATTTCCAGGCTCAGGAGTTGACTTCAGCTGTTGTTACTCATATGACTCTATGGAAAAAGATGTTTTTGCCATGTGCAGCTTGTCCTGGTGGCTGTACACTTTACTCAGGTGATGCTTCTTAATCCTCAGAGCGTAAGTTGCCCGAAGCTCTGAATAAAGTTGGCTAGTGCAAGATACTTTAGTCAGCTTCAGTTTCAGGCTCCGCTCTCCAGATTCATGCCTCCAACTAAAGCGGTGAAGACAAGGGATCAGCAACTTTCTGTTAATTGTTACTTCGTCCTATACACTTAGAACATGCCTGCTACACAGACAGTGCTCAGGACGTCTTTACTGTGAGTTGAATAGCCCTCTGGAGATGTACATATGGTATTCTCTAGTTTGAGACTCTTCGCCTGAGCGTCCTCCTGGCTTACTGCTAATCTTTAAGGTATTTTTTGAGTCATCATTTGCTCATAAATTCTTTCCTGGCTGTCATTCATTCTCCATCTCTGCAGTTTAGCAATTGTTTCCAAATTCACTTATCTATCTATGTTTTTTTTTAATGAATGAAGTGACATCATTCCTGGCTCCCTGGTGGTTCCCAGCACACAGTGGCATGTGATATGTCATTTTTTAAAGTTAAGTATCATTCTTCAAATATCATATCCATTGACATGTCAAAATTTTTGTTTCTGCCTGATCTCAGATACCAAATACTGTTTATCCACTCCCAATTGATGCATCCACTTTGTCAGTAAATGGCTTCTTACATTACCTAAGAAGTATTCTACTTAGGCTTCTCAAATTGTGTACCAGGAACCAGGGGAGGGCAACTAGAAGATCTTCTCAAATTTGTAGTAGGAGAAGAAACCATAATACCATCAGTACTATTGGATTAAGGCAGCTCAGATTTCACATTAGAATGTGCTACAGCCAGTTCATGGGTGCCATATTGATATGAAGCTGGTGTTTAAAGGTTACTGTGACAAAAATAGACAATGAGTTCCTGAAAATTATTATAAAACATAAAATGGGGGTGCCAATGTCTACCTAGATCCCAAACATTGAGAAGTTGAAAAGAGGTCCACCAGAAATGTGTGCCTCGTAAATCATGCAGATGCTTCTTTTTTACTTGAGTGCTGAGGGCATAGAAAATATTGAGATGAGATAGTCAGGACCATATGCTAAGAATGTGAGCATTTCAGCAGTATCTGAGCATTCATTTCTGTGGTATTTGCATGAGAATGGCACCCACAGGCTCCGGTTTGTAAACATTTGGTCCCTAGCTAGTGGAGATGCGTAAGGAGGATGAGAAGTATGGCCTTGTTAGGGAATATGTCACTGAGGGTTAGATGTGAGGTTTCAAAAGCCCACACAATTCCCAGTTAGTTCCTTGCCAACCAGGATGTGAGCTCTCAGCTGCGTCACCAGTGCCATGCCTGCATGCCTGCTGCCATGCTCGCTCCAAGGTGATCACGGACTCCAGCCCTTTAGAACTGTAAGCCCCAATAAACTATTTTTTTAAAGAAGTTGCCGTGGTCATGGTGTCTCTTTGCAGCAAGAGATAATCAACTAAGATATTTCCTTTCTCATATTTCCTCTTCTCAAGTTTAAGTCCCCTGCTTCCCCTTTCCTCTGGGTTGAGAAGTATAACTAAGTAACAGGTTTGCTGATGCTTAGCCATTGACCTATTTACTAATGAAAGGAATGGGCCTGGGTGCATCTTCCCTCACGGACCTGAGCTGAAAGCCCTATTTTAGAGGCACCACCTTTCTGTCAGCTGTGCTCTGCTTTAATTTGCTTTATGCCTGATAACTGTCGGTTATCACCGCATGCTTCATTTTTTTGGTACAAAATGAAGAACAGACACTACAATAATTACCTTGTTATGTCAATGAGCAGAAACTTTAGTTCTCTGATTCACAGCAATTATTTCATTACACTTAGTCATCTGATAGCAATCATCCTTTTACCACCTGTTTCAAACAAAGGTAACAACCACCACATGGTTTTTTCCCCCCGCTTTGAAGTGCTGCTTAATTGGAAAACATCATTCCCAGAACACTGCCACCACCTCTTGGTGCCTGTCTTCTCAAACAATACCCACTCAGGTCCTGTTTTTCTTTCGTCCCTTCTAAGACTAGAGAAAGCTCCTTGGTCACCTTCAGTCTATGCTGGGGCCCCCTTGTGTTCTTTTGAAAGGACACACCTTTGCTAATGGTTGTGTACAGGTCTGCATCACATGTAAGCTCACAGCACACCACTCACTCAGGACTCACTCTTTGGCACCGTGAGTCATTGCCACTCACACCAGATGGGCCTCTTAGAGACGGGAATGAATAAACAGGATTCAGGGCTCACAGTAGGCTTTGCAGGAGATACTAATGCCTCCTTCTCTTAGTGTTCCATTGCTGTAACCAAGAGCTTCTTACCAAAAGAAGCACTTAATTGGGGCTTGCTTTCAAATTTGGAGGATTAGTACATGCTATCAGTATGGCACGGAGCATAGCAGCATGCAGACAGAGACGGTGCTGGAGAAGGAGCTGAGAGTTCTATACCTGGATACACAGGCAGCAGAAAGAGAGACTCGGCTTGGGTTGGAGTTTTATTTTTGTCCTCCCAGTCCTTCCTTCTCACCTCCCATCTCCCTCTATCCACTCCTCCTCCCCCTCAACACCAGAAATGGGAAGGCCTCCCATGGACACCAACCAACTCTGGCAGATAAAGCCACAGCAAGACTAGGTGCATCCTCTTCCAATGAGGCTGAACAAGGCAGCCCAGTCAGGGGAAAGGAATCCACAGCAGGCAATGCAGTCAGAGACTATGCCTGTTTCTGCTATAGGAGTTCCACTTGAAGACTCAGCTGCACAAGTGTTGCACATGTGCAGGAGGCCTAGGTCCATCCCATGCATGATCTCTGGTTGGCAGTTTGGTCTCCATGAGCTCCAATGGGCCCAGGTTAGTTGACTCCGTAAGTTTCCTTGTGGTGTCCTTAACCCCTCTGAATCCTTCAATCTTTCGTCTTCCTCTTCCACAGGATTCCCCAAGCTCCACTCAACGGTTGGCTGTGGGTCTCTGCATCAGCTTCCAACAGTTGCAGAGTAAAGCCCTAAATGTCTCCAGGGGGGATGGGCTTTCTAAACTTCAAAGCCCATCCCCAGTGACACACTTCCCCAATAAAGCCACTCCTCCTAATCCTCTCAAACAGTGCCACTCCCTGGTGACCAAGCATTCAAAACCAGGAGCCTATGGGGGTCATTCTCTCTCAAACCACTACTGTCATGGTGGGCCAGCTTAAGGACAGGTCTAAAGGAGAGCAAAGGGCTATGTGGGAGATCATCCAGGGTAGATGCAGAAATGATGGGTAAGAGGACAAGAAGCTATTGTTTTAGTATGATTTTTCCTTGGGATGAACTGAAAGGACTTGATGACAGGTTTCAAATAGGATGGGGTCTCCTTTTTTTTTTTAATAGTAGAATGCAGGCTGGCTTTCAAATTTCATAAAGCTGAGGAAGATATGGGATTTTTGTTGTTTTGTGGTTTGTTTTAGTTTTGAAGCCATTTGCTTACCTGCCACATTTGCTCAACGGTTGCTATTATTTTATCTTTCATCATTAAGCAAAGTAATTAAAGTGCTAAGACTGAGGAACTGCTGCTTCATGAGAAGACTTAGATCTCAAATTTTTCAAAGTGCTCTTTAAGTTAAATACTGTAGGCCAGAGAAGTGACTCTGTGGGTAAAGGTGATGGTCACCCAAGTCTGAAACCTAGAGCTTGATCCCTAGGACTCACATGTAAAAGGAAAAAACTGACTCTCATAAGTTGTCCTCTGACCTCCAGGACCTCTGCAGATGTGCAGATGTGCTGTGACTATTCTCTCTCTCTCTCTCTCTCTCTCTCTCTCTCCTCCGCTCTCCGCTCCTCTCTCCTCTCTCCTCCTCTCTCCCTCGCTCTCCTCTCTCTCTCTCTCTCTCTCTCTCTCTCTCTCTCTCTCTCATACACACACACACACACACACACACACACATTCATGCACAATACAATTTTAAAACTAATCAAAAAATTAAACAATACTTTTTTAGCCTGATACATACCCATTTCCTCTAATGGCAGGAAGAAAACCTTCCGTTAGTTACTGGTTTGTTTTTCAAAGGCTAAAGTGTACACACAAGTGGCTCCAGAAACTGCTGGATTTCCTTATCTTGTTCTATACCCAAGTTGTGTGCAGAGACTAATTCCAACAGATGCAGCACACTTATGCCAGTTGTCCATCAGCAGAAATATAGGTCACAGGTGTATGTTGAAGAGACACTGGTGTGTTCCTAGAATTTCCCTCCTTCCCCTTTGGCCTTACTTGTCCCTATGACTTACCTGCATGTGACTCTGTAGTAGTGTTGATTCCTGTGTATTTCATGTTGTTTTACTTCCACTGTATTTTTACAGGCAGTATGTCAAAGGAGAGCTGATCTAGATTAACTGACCGTGAAGTCATGTTTCCCCTCCAATTGTACTCACGGTTTGTCCCATCCCAACACAGTTATTTGCTCACTGATGCTTACATTTTATTTGCCTTTCTTTCCTTATCCCTCTAGCTTATGTCAGACCTTTCTTCTCTTGTTCATCCTCACCTTCCTTTTAATGTTCCAATCCTTCCTGCTTCTTTTCTTCCCTCTCCCTTAATCCCTTCCTTTCATTAGTCTCCCTTCTCTTTCTTCCCTTCCCTTCCCTTCTCCTCTCTCCCTCCCCCCTCACCTATTTGTATCTCTTGACCAGTATTTATCACACTGAATAATATTGTAATAACACTACCTTGTAGTCACAATACACTTAAATAAAATCAGAAGTCCCATATGGTTAGCTCTTTAATTCCTGTAACTTTCTGGTATGGAATCAACAGAAATGTGTTTGAAGTGGTGATATCAGAAGTCATAGGTAGGCTACAGCAGAAAACAGATTCATTCTTAAGGCGATACGCTTGAAGGCAGTGAGTGCACACATAATGCATGCACGTACATCATATCTAAAGTCAGGAGACTGACCACAGCATCACCATCTAAAAGGCTATGGTAGGCTTTGAAACATTCCATTTTGGTTGGAATTAATATTCTCTATGGCTTATTTTAGAGCAAGAGCTTTCAAGTTTTCTTTTAGGAATATATATATGTGTATATATATATACATACATATATATATCAGGTCCAGTTCTCTAGTAGCAAATATCACAAAAAATATGTATAATTTTTCCCTGTGTTGCTTCTACTACAAAACTCCTCTGATAAGAAGGAGCATATTAGCATTTATTTTTTCAGAAATAGCCTTTCAGAAAGCAAAAGAATGTGAAAACTGACAGCAGCTGACACCTTTAGTTTGTGTAGTAGAAAATGTTAGTGACATTTTCTGAGGCAGTTCTTCACAAAATGAGACTGTATAAATCACCTTATTTTTAATGCAGATGAGGCTTCCTAACAGGCAGCTGGAATGTGATGATGGAAGTGATCCTTCATTATGACTTTGAAAATAAGCTCTACTTGCTTAGTTTCTTATTTACTTTTCTTTCTAACTGTATTTGTTTATGAATATCACAGAAATTCTCCATCGATCTCAGATGCTTATGTTGGGACTCTTTAGAAGCTAATCAAGAGACAAATGGATTTCCAGAGCCCAGTGAGGATGCAATTCTACGTGGTGAAGGGCCACACATAAGCAATTTGGCTTCTTGCTGTGCTCTTTGACAGTATCTTTTCAGGTCAAAAGGCCCCAGAGAGGTCAAGTGTAAGTGGGGTATATATTTCTGTGATTTGGAGTACTTTGCATTACATTACCTGGTAACGCATGAAACACTTTCAGTTGCTCCCTGCCAGCTACAAGGCTGTGATTTTCACTTTCCCCTTTCTAATCAAGAATCCATTTCCATAGAAACACAAATAGGAAGGGCACCATGAAAGCAATTTTTCTGCTTCTGCTTCCATTTACATGGAAATGGAATTTTCAGCATTAAAAATAAAAGCTTTAATAAGTAATATTTTCAAAAGCTTCTCCTAGATTTAACCCTCTCAACTTATAAAGTAGTTGCTGAGAGTTGAAAATTTGAAACCTAAAAAGGCAATTTTATACCTGGGCAAATAGTAGTCCTTGCTCTTAAGCTTCTGTCTTTGAAACACAGCTGGCCTCAGCTGCCTTTCCCAGCTCTGACTAGCACCTTTCCTATCAGCGTGACCACCTAGAGCGCTGGGTGGGAGTAGCTTTAGAACCTGAGACATATACTATTCGTTTGTCAATTTCTGCTCCTTGAGAGTCCTCTCCCATTTCTTCCTGAGGTTTTCTCTGCTATGGATCTTCTATCAATGTAAACCATACACAAGGCATCTAGTGAAACTGTAAACGCTACACGTTTTGAGAAAATGGGCCACAGTCTAGCAGGCACAGAAGCTAAGTAAATGGCATGCCTCTTGTTAAGCAATAAAGTAAGATATCAATTCCAATGTAAAACATTGAGTGGAAACTGGGTCCTTTTGAAGCTATCTAGCTTGTTTCCCATTTTTAAGGATACTTCGGGAAAAAAACACTTTGAAATTGTTTTGCATGATTTTAGTTCAAATAAACATTTTTGAAAATTCTTAGCTCCAGAATTGAAAGGAACTTCATAAAAGGCTAAACAGAAACCACTGATATATAGAAAACACTGAATTCTTTTTGCTCTTTAGTTGAATGAATCAAATTGATTTTTGACTATTGGCATTTGACATGTTAGGATTTCTAAGGATCCAGAATCACCTCTTATGGTGGAAGATGAAGTGTATGGGAAGGGAGAGATGACAGAATTTGGGGGAGAAGTAGAATAAGAACTTCCTAGTGTAAGAAGAAATTTATTTGAAGAACAACTGTCTAAATATCTATCTATATATTATTTCTATCTTATCTATCTCTATATCTATCTATCTATCATCTATCTATCCATTTATCTGTCTATCTATTTTCTATCATCTATCTATTTTTCTATCATCTATCCATCTATAGTCTAGCACCTATCTATCATCTATCTATCTATCATCTATCTATCTATGTATCTATCTATGGTGCTGGGGTGGAAGCCAGGCCCTGATAAATGCTAGGAAAGCAGTCTACCACCAATCTATACCCACAGCCCAAGATTTCCCTCTTTAAAAAGCAATGCAAAACTTAAAAAACACTGGCCTCTTCCTCCCCAATACTCAGAGTGTCATTTCTGCAAGAAGTAAGGGAAACTGCTACCAGACAGCATGTAAGTCAGGACTCCTTAACCTTTCTCTAATTTTGCCCTCCCCCCTTTCTCTATGAAATCTATATTCAACACTAAGAATGTAGATATACAAGCTGTTCATGCTAATCAAACAGTCACTGATGATAAGGCATAAGAAAGTGTTTTTAAGCAATACTTTTGTGTAACTAACATATATGTATATATAATTTTAGATGACAGCAAGATTACTAAGATTAACGTCCTTATCTACTTTTATGTAAAAAAATAAATAAATCTTGGCTGAACATTTGCTACTTCAGTCATTTTTACTGTTTCTAAACATTTTTTCAACCTACAAATTAAGTTTCATGACTCCATGGGGACTCTGACACCGTTTAAGTAGTTGGACTGGACAAGAACAGAATCACCAGAAGGTATCTGTATTTTACAACAAGAAGATTTTCTACACTGCGACATGTAGGAGAACCCAGTAGCCAATCCACTTAAGAAGTTGCTTACCTCAGCAGCCATGATGCAGCCCTGAAAGTCTGAGCCCCCCCCCCCGGGGAGCTTCTGGTCTTGGGGAGCCAAAGAATCAGGAGACTGATGTCAATGAAGGATCTTGTGCTATTTAGGAAGGTGGGGAGCCGAAGCATCTCTACCAGGCCATACTGTTGTTCGTGCCGTTCGAGAAACATGGATTCATTTGCTTGGGAAGAAGTTGAGGCCAAAGCATGTGCTGCTTACTTTCAGGGTGAGTGTGCCCTCCCTTAGTTACAAGTAAGGAAGGAGTAAGCTAATGGCTTCTTCCCAGGTCCTCCAGAATGAAAGCTGCCCTGCCCATCCCTTGATTTTAGTCCCTAAGACCTGCTCTGGACCACTGACATTTTGAGTCTTTATCAAATACATCTGTATTCTCTTCAACTACTATTTGTCAACACATTTTGTTTCAGCGAAAATCAGAAACTGATGTAGACATAAAATGTACATTTGAACACCCACAAAATTTACAAGGTAATTTTTAGTGTCTAACACTTACATGTCCTGTTAGCTCACTGGCTGGTGACATGCTTGTCATTTTATTTATAAATGAGTAATTTCTTCATAATATTGCATAATTTACTCTTTATGGAGATCCACTAAACAAATTTCTCCCTAGCGCTCACCCATTGTTTCCTAATTCTTACACTGCCTGCTGAAATCAGTGAACATATCAGTTGGCAGATCAATGGCCCGCCTCCAGCAGGGCAGCAGAACCTTACAGAATGCACCTGGGGCTCTCACATACTTCCCTCTTCTTCTCTCTGTTCCTCACTTCTCTCATCTGTTTATTTAACTTTCTGTCTCAAATTACCCATTAAAGTAAATGACTTACACTATTATAGGACAGATTATCCCAAAATGTAGATGCTCAGAATAGCTAATCTTTTTTCTGTGTCCATAAGTTAAAGATGTAGAACCAGCTGACAGTTTGGCTGCGGTGTCTCTGAGCTGCAGTCTTCTGAGGCTCCTCTGGGGCTGGAGGCTAAATGTCTGAAGTCACTCAAACAACTGTTAGCTAGAGAGCTCAGCTTCTCACCACATGATCCTCTAACAGCACAGCGGCTGATGTCTTCTGAGAGAGAAAAGAAGGGAGAGTTGACGAACCCAAGACAAAACCATAAGGTTTTATGCCCTGATTTCGGAACATGCCATATCCACATGCGTTGTAACAAAAACATCAACCCTGTTCAATCTGAAAATGAAAGGAGTACACAGAGTACAACTACCAACAATCAGGGCCATTTGAAACCCTCTGGGCCCAACAACTACCATATTCCCTAAATATTCTCTGAAATAATGCCAACATATAAGTGTATAGCATCAACTATGATGGAGACAGGAGATCAGGCTGTAGGCAACCCACTGTTAATGCAATTTAACCTCTATTCATGGGGTATCTTATGGACTAAAGCTCACTAAAGCAATGTAGACACAATACATAAGGTGGATGAAAAGAATAAAGACTAATGATTCAGAGTTTTAACAGATCCAGAGAGCTGGAAAAGTGCCTAGTGGATCACTGTGAGCTGGAGGCCAGCCTGGTCTACTAAGCAAATCCAGGACAGCCAAGGCTACATAGAGAAAATCCTGTCTCAGGGAGAAAGAAAGAAACAAAGAAACAAAGAAAGAAACAGAGAAGAAAAAATGGTGAATATCAGTGGGAAGACTTTTAGAATTTTTGTTATTTTATGTGAGAAAGAGAAAAATGGGTATTAATTAGGATAGTGTGTCTCACAGATATCAAAAATTCAACACAAAGTATCCTAAAGGGAAAGTAGGGTAACTCACTCATACACTGACTTGTGTAACTGGAGCGCTTTTGTGAGGAACACAGATAAGACCAGCTTCAATTAAACCAGATTACAGGTTCAACTTCTCTCCTCCCCTTTCCTTTCTTCCCATCCTAGCTACATTGTAGGCCAGGAATGTGAGTATCTTTCATCTTCATCAGCTGTAGCAGAGATAGTCTCTACCTTAGTTTCTTTCCTGAGGAAGGGTTTCTCTGTGTAGCCTTGGCTGTCCTGGACTCACTTTGTAGACTAGACCAGTCTCAAATTCATAGAGATCTACCTGCCTCTGCCTCCCCAAGTGCTGGGATTACAGGTGTGTGCCATCGTGCCCTGCTTGGCTCTATCTTCTAATTGGAAGGATTCTCCAGGTACAGTCAGCATAAGCTGCAGGAGCTGCCCTAATCAAAGATTTCAGGATGTCTCACTTTTGCTTGATGTGTGGTAGTATTGGTTGAATGACCAACTGACTATGTCCAGCTACCTTCTCTGTTATAGCTGTCCACTAACAAGGTTGGAAGAATGGATCCCTTTCCTAGCTTCCATTGCTGGATGTAGAGCCAATCACTGAGCAAAGATAGTGCAGCTTCCAGATTCTAAGAATGGGCAAAGAAGGAGATGCTGGCCTTCCACCACACATTCTGTATGAGAACAGTGACCCAAAACGTGAGACCGAAGAGCAGCAGTCAGTATGGCAGAGGTAAGCTCCTGGTGGTGCTGGTGAGTTATTGGACCAAGCACACAATTGGCCAATTACTCGCAGCCTTCTTTCTATAAGAGGGAAATCAGCCCTAGATTTGACCAAGCCAACTCTGAGGCAGAGCTTAGGTAATTTACCATCCAATACGTACTTAATAGAAACTGGTCGACACCCAGGGTAGGAACTAAAAGCCCATAAAATTAACCAGAGTCCAAGGGTCAAGCTCCCTGGAAGACAGATCCCCTGAGATGTGAGCTGTTCCAATCTCTCGTGGTCAGCTCTCATACAAAACGTGCTAGCCAGCATGACAGCAATCCCACATGTCCCAGAAAGAAAAGAAAAACTGCTTTGCATACCACAGTCCCGGAGCAGCTGCTGCAAAGGCAGGTACTCTGCAAGCAAGCATATGACATCTAATGATCTGAAAGACTCCCTGGGGGCTTATAAAGTGCCTTGAAAATCACTCCCTGGTGATCTGGGATGAAGGAACTTAAAAGTCATCAATTAAGATGAACTTGGGATATTTCTTCTCAGTCATCTTTGTGTCCTCGCCATATGCTCAGGCGATCATAGCCCCAGGAAATCCTTATTACAGGAGAGACTCAGTCATCTGAGATGCTGGTGTCTTAAAGAAGGGGCGACTGTGTAGAGGTGATGACATGGAATGGATCATGACTCTTCAAAACAACTCTGTTTCAGAAACTTTGAATCTAAAGTCTGTAAAGGCTAAGTGGTTGCCAAAATGGCATTTAGTACTTTGCTGTGAGCTTGCTGTGCCCCCTTGGCACCTAACAGAGCTCCCATAGACACTGATGAGTGGGTTTGATTTTGAAAGAGAGATGTGAGGATATAGAAGAGGATACTTGGAGAAAAACAATGATGATGAACAGGTCTAAAAAATAATCTTGTAAAGGCCGAATACTTGTGCTATTTTGCTTAGAGAAAAGAAGAAAGTGATATGGATGTTAGCCACCCATCTCTGTGCTTATGGTATCTATTAAAACATAATCATAAGGCTCTTTAGTTTGTGCCCTTTTTCTTAGAAACTATGATTTCACATATATTATCATTTGGGTGTGCCTGGGTTGTTTTGTTGCCTCAAAAACTATTCTTATCTCCTTGGGAAAGACTGTCCCACTAAGATGTGATGAAATCTCATCTACCACACTGGAGCATTTCTAAGGAAGGGGCCCTGATTTCTCAGTCCTGCTCCACGACAGTGAGACAGTCTCCAAATTCTGCGTACTCTGTGCCGCTCCACTGAGAATCAGAGGCTGGAGAGGAACTGGAGTTAGGCAGTGTGGGTAGACAGAATATTATTGGCATCACCCCTGACCAATTCTCACAGCAGATCCTCAGTCTAGAAAACAAAGCTAGGAAAGGTCTAGAACCTCCCCAGGACCAACTACAGCACTATGTGGCTGAGAAGCAATTCCCAAGGAGCCCACAGGAAAGTACCAACTACCTATGGTGACCATAGGATGGTGGTTCTCAACCTTCCTAATGCTGTGACCCTTTAACACAGTTCCTCGCATATTTATTTTTATTGATGGTTCATAACTCTCATAACTGTTATGAATTGTAATGTAAGTATCTGATATGTAGGATTTCTGATATTCAAATCCCACAGAGGTCACAACCCACAGGCTAAGAGTCACTGCCTTAGGGTCTTTTCTGGGAAGCTGTCAATCTTGAGATTGAAACTAGTAGTCTTTGGTTTGATTCTACAGGCTTTATAGATACCACCCTTCAATGACAAATTCCCACCACACCATGCCCAATCCCCAAAGACCTAACCATATATCTGGAACCATCTGTCATATGTGGATTTTGAGTAAGATTGAGAATTCTAATGCTGGAGGATACAAGGGATGGGATAACCATTGAGGTGTAACAAGAATAAATTAATAAAAAATTAAAAAAGAGAATTCTAATGCTGAAAATAAAAGTAGTAGT
Organism: Acomys russatus; assembly: GCF_903995435.1. Classification (NCBI taxonomy): domain Eukaryota; kingdom Metazoa; phylum Chordata; class Mammalia; order Rodentia; family Muridae; genus Acomys; species Acomys russatus. The sequence goes on from NC_067151.1 coordinate 55,837,659, forward strand.
AGTAGTATTACTACAAAAACACTTCGACTGATCAAGCTATAAAGAGATTTACTTTATATTTTTAAAATTATTTTTCATCTTATTTCTGTGTCTGTTTATGTACATGTTCATATGTTCAAGTGGGTGCATGTGTGTGTGTCTGTCTGCGTGTTTATACACGCATGTGTGCATGAGTGTAAGTACAGGTGCACATGGTAGCCAGAGGCCTCAGCACTCCTTGGAGCTGAAGTTATAGGCAGTTTTAAGCTGCCTGCCATAAGTTCTTGGAACAGAACTTAGGTCCTGTAGAAGAACAGGAAGTGTTCTTGACCACTGAGCATCCCTCCAGTCTTTGCTTCCTAACTTGAAAGGGTTCAGTCCAGGGCATTCAGCTCACTGCTTTTGTCCTTATGGTAAGGCAGAATCAACATCCTTTCTGTCAACACTAGCCTCCTCCCATTAGGCCCTACCACATAAAGGTTCTGCCACTTCCAAGTGACTCTGATCTAGAGAAATGTTTTCAATACACAGGCCTTCAGGAGTCATTTAAGACCCCAACTACAGAGCTGTGATAGACTCGAAGAGGAACTCCTACTAAAATCTAACCTATGAATTTCTTGGGTTGGGGGTGGGATTTGCATGGATGATTTGCAAGGATGCATAATAATATTACAAAAATAATGGCAGAAAGGAAATGTGGTGAAAGAAGTGTGTTAATGGAATGGTGAGATAAGGCTTTAAAAAGGTAAGAAAATAAGTTTGCCTTTGCTTAGCAGGGAGAAGAAATCATGCCAACAGATAAAGCCGGTCAATTTAGACTGATAACTCCGTTGCAGAAGTGTATCTCTGAGAAATTAGTAAACTTTGGCACACTGTCTGTGGTTCCTAAAAGTACTTTCTGAATCCCTAGCAACTGATTAAATACTCAACCCCATGGAGCTCCAAGGGAGCGTCATTTCTCCAGGCCTCAGGATGCAATTCTCTTGTTTGGTCTAAGAACTGACAAGACAAGCCAGAGCAAGTTCTGCATGACCTGACTCCCATCTCTAGTACACCCTATCCAAGCCACAGGAGGCCAGTCACTGTGGCTTTTGGTTTATGGTTTCACAGCATTCTTCTATTTGTTCCCTGTGTCACTTTATTTTAGAAAGCAGCCAGCCATAAAATACTGACACTTTGAGCCACTTGCTGCTCTGGCTCCCTTTTCATCTTTCAAAAATAAAGAGAATGAATAAACAATAGATCTGTAAAGCAAAAATTATAGAGTCATCAACTGTCCTGTTCACCCATCAAGAGTTCAGGAGGAACCTAGCTCTGGCTTGGTTCATGCTGATAATCACACAGCAGTGTGTGGGCCCGACTCCTACCTCTCCTGCTCCCTCCCTTCTTCTGTCCAGAGCTTGTTTTCTATGTGACACCAGCAAAGGGCTCCTCCCAAGGAGGGGCTTAGGCACAGGTCCCTAGAGGACCCAAATCTCAATATCCCTCCTCCTTGAGATGCCTCCTTTCTCATGAATCCAGCTCTGCTCTTTTCTTCACGGCTCCTTCTCTCAGTGTCTTCTTGCTTGCCCCAAGCCATTGCTACTGCCACTGTCACTGACCATTTTCTGAATTCTGACAGACTGTATGTAGTCAGTTCCTCATAATGCAGTGCTTACTTGGCTATTGCTTTGAAGGGTTTTTGTTGTTGTGGTTTGGTTGTTTGGTTGTTGCTGTTTTATTTTTGTTTTTGTTTTAGCTGTTTCACTTGTCTAAGTCTTCCTTCCCCAAATTGATGGACTCATCATAATCAGGTATCCATGAGTAGAAATGCTGGGAGCCCAAGGCAGGAGCTTGTAAAAATGGATAGCATGTGCACATAGGAAGGTGTACAGGAATCTCTTCAGGGATTTGGAATGTTTGGGGAACTAGGCCTGAAATGTAAGCTACTCTGCCTTTTTCTTTCCTGCACTTCTTGTTAATATTGAGTGACTGCCACTTGACATGCTCATGTTAAAGAGCCAAATGGAGCAAATGCATCTGCAGCAAAATGCTGCCCTATGGGATGTTGCTGAGCATAATGGTGAAATGCACAGTGGCTGAGTATCCATGCTGCTCTTTCTCAGCATGTCCTTGCCTTGGGTCTGGCCTCCCACAGTCCTCTGCGAGAGGTTACTCTGAGAGAAACTGCTTCCCTAGAAGGATTCACTCCACAATGATCCGTGCCCTTAGCTTCTTGCTGGGAGCTTCTAACAACCTCATAAAAATGACTAGACTATTCCTTATCTCAGCTTTTAACATGGGCTCTAGGATAAAGGATGCTTATTAGTTATCTGCCTGGACAACATCAGTATTATGAGAAAGAAACTTGGGGGAAAAACTTCAATAAGGGAGCATGCGAGTCTACATTTTCCTTTGTCTCCTTTGGCTCAGTGGCAAAGTGCTGTGCACAAAACAAGATTTCAACCTCTGCGCCTTTTTATTTTTCATTCACTATGTAAGGGCTTATGCTAGTCCCTCCCCTCCAAAAAATATATACTTATCAGGGATAATTTACAAAAGAACTCTTGATAAAATGTATGATAAGATGTCATAATTCAAACCACAGGTGTTTCATAGTGTCAGAAGAAAAGGTGACAGAGATCATTCTTAGGGACCAATGTGACACTGAGCTCCTGCTTTCTGACTGGACTTCAGCTACCAAATTGGAACCCCTGCAGCTTCCTGTGACAAAAACCACAAACCCATCTGTGCCAATAGTTCCCCTTTGCTGGTCTCTTCCTAATGTAACCAAAAAGGATGTCCCTTGGCCAGCTACAGGTCAATCCTTCCTCACATAATGCACACCATAGTTCATCTCCCTTCTCTGAAGCCATACTCCAGTGATGGTGTCCTCATTTCTCCACCTCTAACACTCTTCCCTGTCATGGATTTCCGATAGAGAAAACAAAGGCAACAAAACCCATCATTCCTCCCTTTGCTTTTTTCTCTTTCTCCAGACAACTGGTCTACCTTACTTCAAACACTGACAACTTCCAGGTACCATCTCTTTGGCCTGGCCTCTCTCTTTGCTTCTCAAGCTTACTGCCATCTCTACACACGCCTCACGTTTATCCAAATCTGCAGATGAAAATAGTCAAAATAATTAAAGGCCTGACATCCTCTTTTAAATTATTAACTGAAATCTGAACACTCAAACCATCATCTCCATCTATATAAACAATAGAGCAGGAAAAAAGGAGAGGAAATGCACTCAGCAAATTGTATAACCACATAAGGCAGGAACACAGGTTGTTTCTCTTCTCTCTACTGGAGAATTAATCTTTTCCATGCTCCAAATTAAAAGATCCCAGGTCCAAGGAAATCACCTAGACTATAAGGGATAATAAGACAACAAAATGCGTGTGTAAGTCTAAGTTCAAGAGCAGGAAAGCTGGTTTAATGAGAAAGAGAAATTACACAGGAATAAACAACTTATTGAATCACTGTTGAGCTAATGGAAAACACTCAAGGGCACAGACAGAAACCACACTGTGGTGAACCGCCAAGGCAGCTGCTGCCCACAATGCTGAAAACTGCACTAGAAATACTGAGTCTCCCAACACACCACCCGCTCCATTGTTTTCATGCATTGGAGTAGATGTCTGAAGCCTTCTCTCTTCTTTCCACCAGTTTATCTGGATAATACGCACCCTCTAAGCACATTTGGGTTTTGTTTGTATTTATGCATATATCACCCAGATGGCTAAATATATGCACATATAAACATTTTATCTGAAAGGTTGTGTTTAATGACCTTATAATTTTTCTGAGGGAAAATGGAGCATAGAATACACAAAATGAATGTAATTGTATATATATTTTTGCTTTCAGATATTTTATAGATTTTTTGTTTTCAAATATTTTATTGTTTTGTAAAATTACTATTGGAATATAAGCTATCTTTAACAAAAACTGAAGATATTAACACCTTTGAGGGAAACCTTTGGTAACCTGGATTCCTATAAAGGGCCTGCGATAAAGTCCTGATTCTCTTTCAGAATAATTTCTATGGTGCTTATAATGGTATTTTATGATATTGTTTTCTTTATTATCTGTTTTGCATGATGCTAGACATGAATCCATTCATCTAGTAAATACTTGTGAAAGTGTGCCACATGCACCCTCTACAATACAATGCAAACAGTCAAAAAGACACAGTCAAGGAATTGCTCTGTAGCACCAGAAGACTATATTGTACATGAGTTATGATTGGACCACAAATGGATCCCCTGAGTTAGAGTGGTGTAGGGAATACTTCAAAATCTTCTGAGAATGCTATGTGTGCCCTCAGTGTAAGGGGTGTCAGGTGGCCCAGGAAAAGGGGAGAAGGGAAAGGAGGCCCATAGTGGGCAAATCTCCCTGACAGAGTATGAAGAGTAATTAAATGTAATGTGTAAACAAAGTACCTAGTGGGCATGGCACATCTTGAAGGGCATGTGACATGCAAGTTTAAACTAAGGTAGGATTTAAACTAGTGCATGAATTACACTAATGCATGATTTTTCACAGCAACTGCTATATGGAGAATAGATATATGGGAAGAACAAAATTAAGGGAAAAGAATGGGGAAGAGTCAACATATCTGAGAGATATTGAATGAGTAGAGTAAATAGGACTTGCCCATTAGAGAATGCTGTAAGCAATATGAGGGAGAACTCGGAAGCTCTTGAAAGTCTTGATGTGACAGAGAAGGCCAAAATCCAGCCTGGGCTTAAGCCTGTGCACTTACCTGCTCTTAATAGTCCTGCGGTTCTTGACATTTGTATTTTACTTTTATTTCTTTTGTAATATTGATTGCCTCGGGAAATTGATTTGAACTTTAGATGCACTATGTTCTCAAGAATTGCAAAAGAATCAATTAGATTACTTTGGGATGAATTGCATTTTCTCCCTAATTTATTACATGTTTCCATTTAATTCTGAAATTGGAGAGCTTTATGTCTCTGGCATCACTAGCTGCCTAGCCTTCCAATGTGAGTTTCTGTTGTGTAAGAATGAGACAACCTTGCATCCAGGCTCACAGTTAAAAATCTCACAGAGAGTTTTTAACAGATGTATAAAACACATGGATTAAGGGGTCAACTCCCTGAAACTGTGCTTAAAGGTTTCTATGTACTTATTTCACCATTAGCATTCTAAATATCTTTCCCCCATTGTGAATCTACATCTTCTCTCCATTGATAATTCCCTGTTCATTCCTAGCTCCTGTATATGCAACAGTAATTTAATCAATACAAGAGCGCTCATCCCCAATTTCCTGTATGAGAGAATTCCTCTTTGAATTCCATAAAGATAGGAAGGTCTTAGAGAAATCTAATGAGTTTGCTACTTGTGTGGTGAAGCATGCAAGGAGACAAGTTCATCTAGGGACCTACACTGTGAGCAAAGAGCCCAGGGCACATTAATATCACCCCACTGTGGAGTACAAGAAGCATTCTGCATAGGATACACTCAGTCCCGGCCAGTGTGAGGCATCCAGTGGCAGCCATGTGGGAGATGGCCCTGTAGCAAATACCCAGGTATAAAAATGACCTTCACTTTGAACTTTCTAGGACTCCCCAAACTTACCACTTTGCAGCAGCTGATTTTTTAAGTGATAAAATAGAACAATGACCCATGGCTGTTAGTTTTATTCAGCCCTGGGCTGTTTGCCTAGAAGCCCAAATGTGAAGCTTTTTATGCCAGAAACCTTTAATTGCATCAAATTCTGGAAAGCGCTTTCTGCCACCCTGTTTTCTGGATCTTGTAAAAAATCATTATCTTTGGCTATAAGCCAAAACCTAACAATTACATTATTCTTCCAAAAGAGCTTTACATTTATAAATATTAGCAAGAAACACTTTAAATGTTCTTATGTATCAAAGCAAATAAGTATACTAAGGAATAGCGATACATGACATTTTGTTAAACACATCATAGAACACACACACACACATATGCTACGTGCACACAAGTGTGAGTTGTGAGTGGCATTGGAGCATATGTTCTTTGGATTTTTTTTAATTAAATCAAAACTATTGCCTAAAATGGAGTAACATTTTCTAGCTCATATGATTAAATATTTAGAAGTCATTTTACAATAAGTGTCTTCTGATAGCCTCAGATTTCTGGTGAAGTGCCAACGCTGAGAACAACAGACAAATTACCTCCATATTACAGAAACCGATCTAGACTCATCCGCGAATGGTATGTTAAAGATACTTTAACTACTAGTACCTGTGTGCACCTAGAAACCAGAGTTCAGTGAAGGAGCAAATGGAATTGCAGGCATGTCCAAGAGTGGTGGGCGCTTTGGGTTCCGTATCTGTCGTGGCTGCACTAGTCAGACCTCAGATGTAGCATAATCGAAAGCCAGTGTTAAGCAATTTTCAATTCATGGCTTCCTGCTCTTCCGTACCAAGTGATAAAACTGAAGGAATAATACAAGAGGCAAGCAAAGGAAAAGTCTTAAAGTGCTAAGAGGAAGGTGAAGTGTCATGGAGCTTTACATTTACAAGAATAATACAGCAATAAGCCTGCCGTATGTCACTATCATTTAAAAGAATATGACCGGTATTTACTATTTACTGATACTGAACATGGCAACGGAAAGTGTCTCCAACAGATTCAGCCCTTCTTGGAGTCCATGGATTTATCAACAATGTCAGGCAAGCAACCTAGAGCAGTCACACAAGAGTAAAAGAGCTTAATGAGGAGCCCTGTTGATGATAAGGAGGAAAGCATACTCTCCTTCCTTCCTTCCTTCCTCCCTCCCTTCCTTCCTCCCTCCCTCTCTTCCTTCCCTCCCTTTCTTCACGTCCTCCCCACCCTTTCTTCCTTTTTAATTTCCTTACTTCTTCTCTCCCTCCCTTCCCTCTTCTCCCTCCCTCTATTCCTTACTTCTTTCCTCTAAGACAGACCCATCCAAAATAACTGACACTGAAAAGAAAGACACAACCATAAGAGACAACTTGCTCTAGGGCCGTTCTTTGCCTTTGGTGAGGCTGAGATTCCTCTCATCCATCTAGGAACACTATATTATCAGGATCATGTAGAAGGGGTGTTTGCTTCAAAGAAACTTCTGGCCTGGGAAGCCTCTTCACCCCTTAAGCATGGAACTTCCTTCCTTTACCTAGTATACTGAGCATCCAGACTCAGGACATTCCTTCTGGCCCGAGGGCATTATGACAGGGACAATGATGGTCAGGGCAGCTTGAAACAAAGTCAAATACCATGAGTGGTTATAAGAGACAAGTGCCTTTGGAACCATGAGCTACAAAAGCAGTCTATAACCTGAATGAAAACCCTAAACACAGTGATTATCTAATAAAATAAAAGGCTGACTAA